>NW_018165107.1:110804-160929 GCF_001263595.1 Phalaenopsis equestris
TTGAACATATAATCAATAACAAGTAATATATATATAAGTTTCCAAATGAAAGCATAAATGGTCCCACAAAATCTAATCCCCACACATCAAAAATTTAAACTTCCACTGTGTAATTTAGAGGCATTTCATTTCTTCTAGAATTTTTTTCCTACTCGCTGACATCGATCGCATGTTTTAATATATTCATTAACATCTCTAAAAAGAGTAGGCTAATAAAATCCATCATGCAAAATTTTTTAAGCAGTTCTCTTTGTTCCAAAATGTCCTCCAAATACAGAATCAAGACAGACATCTTTCAATTATTTGTTGAGTTTCTACATAAGGCACACACCTTATAATAATTAAAACTTTTCATTGTTTATATAAATATGGGTCATCCCAAAAATAGAATTTTGAATCATATATAAATTTCTTTAATTGTTGATTCTTAATATCAGGTGATAAAATATCACTTACAATATACTTTACTACATCAGTATACCACAGTGTATTAATTTCATCAATATTACGTAATTGTTCATCAAGGAAATTTTCTAAAATTTCCTTTGCAAAATTAGTTAATATTTCTTTTTCTAGTCTAGACAAATGATCAGCAATCTGATTATCATTTCCCTTTCTATCAACTACAATAAAATAAAACTCTTGTAATAGAAGTATCCATCTAATCAATCTAGGCTTAGCATCCTTCTTTTTCATTAAGTATTTGATAGCAGAATGATCTGTATGCACTATACTTTTGGTTCCAATCAAGTAAAGTCTAAATTTATCAAAGGCATAGACAATAGCTATTAACTCTCTTTCAGTAGTAATGTAATTAATTTGAACATCATTTAGAGTTTTACTAGCATAATATATTATTTTAAGAACTTTGTTGTGCATTTGTCCTAAAACAACTCCAATTGCATAATCACTAGCATCGCACAATATTTTAAATGGTTTCTCCCAACCATGTGAGATTATTATAGGTGCAGTGATTAATTTTTCTTTCAATCATTCAAATGCTTTTATGCATTCCTCATTAAATCAAATTTTGTATCTTTTTCTTAAAGTTGGCTAATGTCTTAGTTCTTTTTTTAAAAATTTTTATATAACGTCTGCATAAACCAACATGTCCTAGAAAATTTCTTACCCTCTGACCACAGTAGGAGGTGGTAATTTTTCAATAACTTGAAATTTTGCAGGATCTACTTCCATACAATTTTCATAAATTTTATGCCCAAGCACAATTTCTCCTGCAACCATAAATTGACATTTTTTTCCAATTTAGTATTAGGTTGTTTTTTTCACATAATTCCTGAACTGAACTTTTTCTAAATTATTTTCTAAATTATTTAAACATAATTCAAATGAAGTCCCAAATACAGAGAAATCATCCATAGATACTTCCACTCTATGTTCAATCAAATTACTAAAAATTGACATCATAATTCATACATCTTTGAAATGTCGTAGGTGCATTGTACAGTCCAAATGTCATTCTACGAAAATCAAATGTTCCATTAGGTCTTGTAAATGTTGTCTTGTCTTGATCCTCAAAAGCAATTGAAATTTGATGATAACTGGTATATCCATCTAAAAATTAGTCATATTTATTTCCAGCCAATCTATCCAACGTTTGGTCTATAAAGGTAAAGGAAAGTGATCTTTCCTGGTGGCCATGTTTAATTTTCTATAGTCTATACAAATTCGCCAACCAGTAACTTGTCTTATTGGAATTAACTCATTTTTCTCATTTACTTCAATGTTCACTCCTTCACTCCTCCTGGAACACAATGAATTAGGCTTACCCAAGCATTATCTGAAATATGATATATAATTTCAGCATCTAACCATTTTAAGATTTCTTTTTTAACAACTTCTTTCATTATTGGGTTTAATCTCATCTGAGGATCAGCTTTAGGTTCATATTGTTCATCTAATAGAATCCTGTGCATACAAATTGAAGGACAAATTCCTTTAATATTTATTAAAGTCCATCCAAAAGCCTTTTTATATCTTTTCAAAATTTATATTAATTGTTGCTCTTAAATTTCAGTTAACTCAGAAGATATAATAATAGGCAATGTAGATGAATCAAATAAAAACACATATTTTAAACGGGCAAGTAATACTTTCAGTTCAAGTTCAGGTGGTTTAATACTTGAAGGAATAAGATTTTTATTATCATTTTCCAATAAATATAAAGTTTCAAATTTGTCCTGAATATAATCTAAATTTTTGCTACTTTTGCTCCAAATACCTAAAATTGATATACCTATAACAAAAACATGAAAATACCCTACTTTAAAGCGCAATATCACAAAAAATATGTATAAAATATACACTTAAAACTCCATATTATTTTGGTCAATGAAAATCCCTTAAACTTAAATGTTACTTGTCCTAAAGTGACACTTTTACTTCATAAAAGCATATGACTTAGGATAGAGATAACCTATAAATTCTATAATTTAGTTTAATAAATATAATAGTAAAATTTAAGAAAAACCTTTAATAACTTAGATTCGAACTCTAAGTCTAAGAGTATTTAGTAATCAAATTTAAGATTTCTGAATCTCTATTCATTTCAAGAATCAAGGATACTTATAATATTTATATGAAAAAAACTTCATGAAAATTGTACTAATAATGCTACTAATACCAATACAGGTTTAGAAAATGTAATAAAGCCTTTTTCTTAAATTGATTCAATTGAAGCCAATTTTTTATTAAACATCTCCTCAAGCTTCTCCTTACTCATTTTTCTTTTCTTTTCTTTTTCATATCTTTTTTTTTTTACTTTTAGGATCTCTTCAATCCTTTCTTTTATTTTTCTTTTTCTTTTAGGAACTTTTCAATCATTTCTTTTCTTTTTCTTTTTCAAATGAGGATTACTATATCTGGATAGCCTTTAATAGTTTTGAACTTCACTATCTTCTTCTTAAAGTCAAAACCCTTACCTTTCTTCTCTTTATAAATTCATATTAGTTTATAATTTTCATAAAGTCTCATTCTTTTCTTTTTAAATAAAACTCTAAAATTCTTAATAGTTCAAAAATATAATTTCCTTTACTTTATATAGAAAAAACATAGTTTTATCCTATCATACCAAATATCTTTAATTTTAGAATTGACTTTCATTATTAAAAACTTTTTACCTAAATTTACCATAATATTCATAAACATAAGTATAGTCATTTAAAGTTAAATCTTAATATCCCAGGTAATGTTAAATTAATTTTAAAAATAATGTTAATTAAGGACAAATAAATTTAGTTTACTTCTTTTTAAAAAAAATTTCTTCGCCCTAAACTTAAGTTTTTAAGTAATTTAAAAATGTTTTAGTACAAAATTGAGTTGGTGAAAGAAAACAGTAAATGCATGAAAATAAAAACTAACCTCTAGAGGATTTCTGACTATAAAATTGGGCTCTGGTATACTGCAGATACTAACTTTAAAAATATATACAGATTTTAAAGCATTTAACGAAACATAATATATTCTAAAGAATTTTTTGAGAATTGAAAGTAGAAACAAAAATCGAAAATACTAAAAATGTAGGAAAAGTAAAAATCTACTGTTATTATTACAATATTAAGTCAACAACACATAATGAAAGTTTTTTTCGACATCATTTACAAATGTTAACCAAATAACATCCAATCAACATAACAGACAAACAAACAACCAAACAAATAAACTAAACTCCTAAAAATATCAATCTTCATCGCCTTCCTCGTCATCATCATCATCATCTTCTTCTTCTTCTTCTTCTTCTTCTTCATGAATAGGAGCATAAGGAGTAAAGCTGGGGCTAATAGAAAATTCCACATTGTATCCACCCCTAAGAATCTAACCATAGCTTCCTCAAAAGCTATATCATGTTGAACTCCCCTCTGCTTATACTCATTATTATAAGCATTTATTGCTCCAATTTCTCCAATCTTATTTTGAATATTAAGTATATCCATTTTTTGAATCATGAGTTGATCCATAATATTTTCAATTGATGCAGAGCGAGAATTAGATGCCCCTGCAGCTGATTTAGAGGGTCTATCACTACCTCCACTCCTAGCCTCAACAAGTGATTCAACTCTTTTAACCATATACTTCCCAATAGAATTTTTTGGTTGTAATCTTTCCTCATTTCTATGGGACTCTACTCCTGATTGCTCACTTAAAGTGAAAATCAAAGCAGAGTAACCCAAATTGCTAGCTGTAGAGTTCTTAGCTAAGCTCCGAGACTAATGAACTATGAGAACACTAACATCTATTCCTTTCATGTTTTGAATGCAATAGTTTAATATAGCTCTATCCTTTGTTACATCGGTCAGATGTTTTGTGGGCAGTAATTTTGTAGAGATAAAGTGGTGTCATACCTTTGACTAAATAGTCAACATGGAAGCGGAGAAGTTAACTTTCTTATTATTTTTAATCATCCATTCCCCTCTTCCATTAGTCAGATAGGCAATAACTTCATCCAGTGATGAATCAGTCATCACAAATGTAGCATATTCATCAAAAAATACTTCTTTTTTGCCCATAATGTGATGCCTTAGATCAAGGTCTGTCATTTCTCCAGAAAATTCAACTTGCTTGCCTCTTACAAGAATGTGATCGCCAATAGTGACCTCAAGTTGGCATAAAACTTTTAATCATTGGTGAAATCGCTACTGCAGTGAAGTAGCAAAATCTTTCCCAATTTTTGGCGATGATCAACCCCTAGATCTTGCCACCCGGGTTATCAAATGCCTGCTCCTGGATCAGTTTTCTTGATTCTATTTGAGAGTTATAACTGTGTTGGGCCTTGAAATTAACAAATCTTTTTGTATCAAAATCATCTAATTGCCTTCCTCTCTTTACTCTTGGAGCCATTGAAAGTTCTATGAAAATCCAAATAAATTCCAAATAAATTATAACATCAAAATCTAACTCCCCAAGTTAGATTATTTGGTAAGAAACTTTTCACCATGAGTTTTCTTCAAGCTTTTTCATAAAAAATCCCCAATTTTGGATTTTCCATAATGTAGGAAAAATTCATGGTGAAAAAAAAATTTTCTAAGTTAAAGTGAAGCTCTTACCAAGAGAAGATAAAATCTAAATTTTTGGCCTCTAAAATTTTCTCTATCGCACTCAATGTGAAGCCCTAGGTCAAGGTTTAAAGGTAGAAGATGACCCAAGCAGTAAAATGGAGTTCTGGCATTTTCGAGAATTTGGCGCATCTTGCATCAAATCTGGCGCATCATGCGTCTATTCTCTGTAAATTGGCGCATCTTGCGCCAATTTAGCACATCTAGCAGAATTTTTAGAGTGGGAACCATTAAAATTGAAATCTAGTGACTCTTCCCTCGTCCCCCCCCCAAAATGGACTTTGTAATTAGTTTTTGAGAGTTATAAGGAGAAAAACTCACCAAAAACTGCCTTTTGAAATGTTTTAAGTCATTTTCATCACTGCGGTGCATCATGCACCAATTTTGGCACATCATGCGCTCACTCTCTGGAATGTGGCGCATCATGCGCCAGTTCCAAAAAAAAATTCATTTTGATTTCAATCCAAAAAATTCTCAATTCTTAGTTATAATTAAGTAAATAGATATGTTTTTAAATATTTTCTCAATTTTAAATTTCTCAAATAGACAAACTCCATAAAAACACAAATATAAATATATGTAAAATATTCTAAACAAAAAAATAAAAGCAAAATAAACAACAATAAGTATGGGTTGTCTCCCACAAAACACTTGGTTTAATGTCGTCAGTCTGACATTCCCAGTTCGACATTCCCAGTTTTTATTATGGGTGACCCAACATTACAGTCTCTTTAAAAACTGGTCTTTAACCAACAAAATATGGTTTCAATCTGTGCCCATTCACTTTGAAAATCCTTCTAGTCTTAGGATCTTCAATATTAACAGCTCCATTGGGATAGACTTTTACAACTTTGAATGGCCCTTTTCACCTAGACTTCAGTTTTTTAGGAAATAAATTCAATCTTGTATTGTATAATAAAAATTTTTGTCCAGGTTCACATTTCTTTCCTTTTTTATTATATCAATCATACTATTCTTTCATTCTTTTTTATAAATCCTAGCATTATTGTAAGTCTCGTTCATAATTTCTTTAAACTCATTCAATTGCATTAATCTTTTCTCACCAACTTCTTTCAAATTGAAATTGAATTCCTTTATAGATTAATAAGCATTATGCTTCAATTCTACTGGCAAGTCACAAGTCCTCCCAAATTATAATCTATAAGGGGACATTCCTATAGGTGTCCTATAAACTGTCATGCTGTCATGTATGCCCATAATGTAGTGTCTAATCTAGCAGACCAATCCATTTTATTAGAATTAATTACATTTTTTTGCCAAAATTCTCTTAATTTCAAGATAAGATACTTTTGCCAAACCACTAGTCTGAGGATGATAAACAGTTGTAATTTTATGCATTACATTATACTTTTCCATCAACTTTTCAAATCTTTTGTTTCTAAAGTGAGATCCTCCATCAGTAATGATTACTCTCGGTAATTCATATATTGTAAAAATATTTTTGAGTAAAATATTAAAACACTCCAATCATCACATTGAGGTAAAGCTATTATTTAAATCCACTTTGATACATAATCTGCTGTAATTAATATATATTTGTTTAAACGAAGGCATAAATTGTCCCATAAAATCTAATCCCCACCATTAAGTTTCCAAGTTGAAGTGAGCCCCAGGCTTCTTCTTCCGCCGAGAAGTGTAAACCCCGCAGTAGGATAAGAGTCATTACAGGATGTATATATATATATATATATAAATATATATATATATATATATATATATATTAACACTCTAAATAGAGTAGTAGGTCAATAAAATCCATATTATAAAATTTTATGAATAGTTCTATCATTCCCAAAATGACCTCCAAATTCAGGATCATGGTTTTCTTAGATAATTTTCTGAATTTCTTTGTAAGGCACACATCATCCCATTACTAAAACTTTGAATTGTTTATATAAATAAAGGTCATCCCAAAAATAATATTTTGCATCATGAATGAATTTCTTTTCCTATTATTTTTTTAGTCCATATGGTAAAATACCACTAACAATATGGTAAAATACCACTAACAATATAATTCACAATATCAGCATACCAAGATATTTCCCATCCTTTGATAGCATAAAGTTGTTCATCAGGAAAATGTTTCATTAATTTTTTTTCTAAATCAAGTGTTTCTTCCAGCTTTAACAACAATTTGACCTAGATACATGATCAACACTTTAATTATCATTCCCTTTCCTATCGACTACTACAAAATCAAACTCTTGCATCAGAAGTACTCATCTAATTAATCTTAGTTTTGCTTCCTTCTTTTGCATCAAATATCTTATAGCAGAGTGATCAGCTTGCACAATACACTTAGCTCCAATTAGATATGACTTAAACTTACTAAAATAACAATGGCTAATAACTCTCTTTCAGTGACAATAAATTTAATCTGAGCATCATTAAGAGTCTTATTGCATAATATATAACTTTAAAATCTTATCATATCTCTTCCCTAAAAAAGCCCTAATTGCATAAACACTAGCATCACACATTAATTCAAAAGGTTTTTCATATTAGGTGAAATAATTATAGGAGCAGTGATCAGTTTTTCCTTTACAGTTTCAAAGGCTTTAAGGCAATCTTGGTTAAAATCAAATTTTGCATCTTTTTTCCAGAAGTTAGCATAAAGGCCTAATAACTTTTGAAAAAAATTTAATATATCACCTATAAAATCTAGCATGTCCTAAAAAGCACCTAATTCCTCTTACAATAGTAGGTGGAGGTAAGTTTGATATAACTTGAATTTTTGCAAGATCTACTTCCATGCCATTTTTTAAAATTTTATGCCCAAGCACAATTCCTCCTGCAACCATAAATTGACATTTTTCTCAGTTTATCGTTCAAGAACTTTCTCTAAATGATTTAGACATATTTCAAATGAAGTTCCAAATATAGAAAAATCATCCATAAAGACTTCAATCCCTTTTTCAATTAAATCGCTGAAAATTGACATCATACATCTTTGAAATGTTGGAGGTGCATTACATAATCCAAAGGGCATTCGCCGAAAAGAAAAAGTTCCATAAGGATTAGTGAATGTTGTTTTCTCTTGATCCTCTGGAGCAATAGGTATTTAGTGATAATTTGCATACCCATTTAGAAAAAAATATCTATGCCTAGCCAGCCTGTCCAACATCTGGTACAAAAAGGGTAAAGGAAAGTGATCCTTATTGGTAGCAGAATTTAATTTTCTATAATTTATGTAGATTTGCCATCCAGTGACTTGTCTTGTTGGTATTAATTCATTATTCCCATTTGTTACTACAGTCAATCCTCCTTTCGTTGGAACACAGTGAATTGGACTTACCCAAGCACTACTTGAAATAGGATATATTATTCCAACATCTAATCATTTTAAAATTTCTTTCTTAACAACTTTTTTCATCATAGGATTTAATCTCCTTCAAGGATCAGTTCTTGGTTCATGTTGATATTCCAATATAATTTTATGCATACAAATTCAAGGATTAATTCCTTTAATATCAACTAATGTCCACCCAAAGGCTTTCTTATATGTTTTCAAAGTTTCCAACAACTGTTGTTCTTGCGTATCAGTTAATTCTAAGGATACTATAACAGGAAATGCATATAAATCTCCTAAGAATGCATACTTCAAATGCGTAGGAAGTGTTTTTAATTTTAGTTGAGGGGGTTTCTCAATAGATGAAATCACATTCTTATGACTTTATGTAGGATCTAACATTTTAAATTTTCCTGAACATAATCGAAATCTTCTTTACTCACTTCCATAGATTGATATTAAATTTAATCCTCATCTTGATATTCCACATATTCCTTTTCAAATTCCCTTTTGAATGTCTTTTTGAATTATTTATGGCTTAGATATTCATTAATAATCATTTTGAAGCATTAAATCTCTTGCTCTTTTGTAGGATATCTCATTAATTGTGTAATATTAAATGTAACCTTTTGATCACTAACTCTCATAGTTAGTTCTCCTTTTTTGGACATCTATCAAAGCTCTTCTAGTGGCAAGGAATGGTCTTCCTAAACTGATAGGACTTTCTTTATCTTCCTCCATATTTAATATAATAAATTCTACAAGAAAGGTAAATTTATCAACTTTTACCAAAACATCTTCTATAACTCCTTTAGGATAAGTAATCGAATGATCAGAATCGAATGATAAGCTAACTGAAGAGTTACAGTTGTAGGTGAAATATCTCCTAAACCCAACCTTTTGAAAATAGATAACGACATAAGATTAATAATGGCTCCTAAATCACATAAAGCTTCTCAAAAAAGTTTTTTGCCAATAGCACAAGGAATTGTAAAACTTCCAGGATCTTTAAGTTTTTTAGGAAGCTTTTTCTGCATCTTAGCGCTACACTCTTCATAGAGTGCAATAGTCTTATTATCTACAAATTTCCTTCTCTTATTAAGTATATCCTTCATAAACTTCACATAGCTCGGCATTTGTTCCAAAGCTTCAACAAATGGAATGTTTATCCTTAATTTCCTCAATATTTCTAAAAATTTTGAAAATTGGTTACCTATATTTTTCTTCTTTAATCTTTGAGTAAGGGTGCCTCACTGTTTATTTCTCGTGTTTAAGGGGAGCTTTTAAAAACAGCATTTCCTAATTTCTATTGCACGCGGATCGCAAGAGGCGCCCCGCGGTCCGGCGTTTCCTTTAACATTTGACGCTGTTGCCCCCTGTTTGCCTTCCTCTTCCTCTTGGCTCTGCCCAAAAACCCTCTATCAACATTTCAAATGCCCCTTTTACCCACCTGCCCTCTCGCACTCCTCTCGCGCTACCTATTTCCTTAGCCGGGTTCGGTGGATCCCTTCACTCTCCCGACTCTCCCGTAATTCACTCTCCCGTAACTTCTTCTTCCTTCCCATGCTCTCGGTTGAAACCCACATGCCGCATGAGGGGTAGGAATCGGCTAGCACTACTCCTCCTCTCCGTTGAAGATCTAGCACAGAAATTCTTCTTCTTCCAGATGTACGAGCTTTTCATCAAACTCAGCATCCAGCTTCGCCTCAACCTCATGGGGTACGCAACTCTGCTACTTTATAATGAGTCTTCCAGCCTCCTGACTCTTATTTCAGTTATTTGGCATGGAGCAAATGGTTTTGAACGTCGTATGGGGCTAGGCTCGATTGTTTTTTAGAATGATTTTTTTGGTTCCGTCTTCTAGCATTTTTTTGTGTTGGGGGATCGGGTTATTGTTTGAAGCACTTTAGTTTGAAATAAATAGGCTCATTTTCCTTTTTATTAGTTGGTGATAATTGGTGGGATTTTGGGTGGTTGGGCGGGGTGTTGCGAACTGTTGTATTCTTATCCTTCGTTGTCTGCATGTGTTTTGTTGCGGTGTCTCTTTCGTTGTAGCTTCCAAGTGCACTTGTTTGGCGCCAAGCCTTTGTAGGACCTTTACGCGGGTAAGGGCATGTTCGATCTATCTTGAACTTTGCTTCTCACATTTTGTAATGCAACTTAAGATGAAGACCTAGTTTTGTGACGCTATTTAGCTTCTTTGTACTTCTAAGATCTCACACCTCAATTTTAAAAATATTTCAAATGCGCAATACAATTTTTGCTTCTCATTGACATACCTATTTTCTTAGCACTTTTCAGCAGTTTGCGCTTGGCTCTTCAGGATATCATTGTTTTTTTTTTTTTTTGATGTTAATTAAACAAGGAAAAGTGAAGAATACTGTCATGTTATTATGCTATCTGAATGTATAGTCAGAGTAGTGAACAACATGAGATGTTGGCTCAATACATATATTGCTTAGGTGACCTCCAAATGTCCCACATTATAATTTTGAGCTTCATTACCATCACCTATAACTAGCCTTTGATTTTCTTCCTATAAATATAACCATATAGCTTTTTGTACCTTAAGGAATATGGCATACAATCCTCATTATTCTTCAACAACATGCCACAAAATTAGGGGGCACTATATACTTGTAAATGAGGTATGTTATGTAGAACATCATGTTGAACCAATAGCCTGATTAATCATATGAGTTTGATCAATGGTGGACTTAAAATGACATGGAACAGCTTCAACATGGATAAAAACCATCTCCTTAACTTCCCTATCTTGGCTGACTAACACATGCAATATCTTGGCTCAATATTATAGAGGATTAAAATATCATTCGAAGTGCTTTAAGAACTTAATATTATAATGTTCACAAGCACATGAATGCGATATTCAATTTTTTTTGTAAATGAATACACAACTATCATATCTATTAGTAAGGTTTAAAATTAATTATTTAAAACCTCTGACTCCATTAACATGATAAATGTTTTTATTTCTGTAGAAGATGCACTTTATACTTGGTGATAGAATATAACATACATTTCAGTGAATACGATTAGCCAAAAACATCATTGATGAAAGATCAAATTAAAAATATCAATCAACTATGTCATGACATATCTTAAAAATAATGATAAACCATTGAAGATAAAGTTTGGACTTATGGAACAACCTAAGCAATACTAACACAATAATAAGAACATATGAGAGAGTGGAGGTTGAATGTATAGATATGATAAAGTTGCAGGCTAAATGGGAGGGTAGTTTGTGAACTATTTGATGTTGGTGGGAACTTGATTTGGTTTGTAGACAAGTAGGGTGGTTGGGGGTTTGTAGAGTAGGTGGCCTTAACAACTGACTTTTATTGTAATCCTCCTGTGCACATTTAGCTTTTGAAAAAGGTTGTTTTGCAAAATTAGCTTTGAAAAAATTATGATGCTAGCTTTTGGATTACTTTATACCATTTTAACTATGTATTGGGCAAAACTTTGGTACTTGTGTAAATTGCAAAATAAATTAAAAAAGGATTTGTTTTTTTTTTTTTTTGTTTTTAATCAAATAAGTATACACCCACAACGCGCTCACCCATCCAGCCACACATCCACAGATTAGTTATTTAATTAAAAAAAATTGAGAAAATAACAAATTCTGCTGCACATATTATTTATTTAATTAAAAAAAATTGTAAATAAGTTGTCTACAAAACGTACTAACCAAACAGCTAAACAACTTATTTAGAACAGGGGCAGAATGGTCAATTTTCCAGAATCAGCTATTTTCCATAAGCGCAAACCAAAGAGTCAGACAGCTTATCCGGATCAGCTGCTCATCAGCAGATTATCAGGATAAGCTGCTTATCAGCAATCTTGGTTAAAGTTAAATTTTACATCTTTTTATAGAATTTGGCATAAAGGGTTTGTATTTTTTGAAAATTTTTAATATATCGCCTGTAAAATCCAGCATGTCTCAAAAAACTCCTAACTTCTTTTACAGTTGTAGGTGTAGGTATGTTTAATATAATTGAATTTTTGCAGGATCTACTTTTATGCCATTGTCTGAAAATTTATGTCCAAGCTTAATTCCTCTTGCAACCATAAAATAATTATTTTTCCAGTTTAATACGAGATTAGTATTTCCACATCATTCTAGAACTTTCTCTAAATGATTTAGACATATTTCAAATGATGCTCATTGACTTTATAATTGGCTTCCCATTTGCAATATAAATTCTTTCATTGACAACTTTTCTCCTTGCTTTACAAATTAATAAAACTTAGAGGGTAATAAGGTATATAAGTTAGATTTCCTTGATTGTTGGAGTTTCCCATTGTTGGAGTTTCCCTATTTCCCCATTGCGGATTTGTAGCATTAGAGTTATTATTACTCTAACTAAAATTTGGATGATTCTTCCAACCAGGATTAACTAAAATTTGGAAAATTTGGATGATTCTTCCAACCAGGATTATAATAATTAGCATAAGGACTATTAGAACAATTATATATTGCATTTAAGGTCTCATAAGGTGATTTCATAGAATAGTTCATTCTATATTGATCTATCTTCTTTGATATAGCAGTTATTTGTGCAGCTAACATAGATATTACATTAAAATCATGAATACTAGCTACTCTTTTTGGATTTACCCTTTCAGAGGGCCATTGAAAATTATTAGTAGTCATCTCTTCAATTAAAGAATATGCTTCTTTGAATGGTTTTGACATTAATGATCCACCAGTAGCAGCATCAGTTATCGATCTAAGAGATCCAACCAATCCATTAAAAAAATTTTGAAATATTAACCAATCTGGCAATGCATGTTGTGGAAACTTTATAAGAAGATCTTTAATTTTTTCTCAGGCTTCATAATTGATTTCCCTTCAAACTGACAAAAAGATGTAAGACCATTTCTAAGCTTAACAGTTTTTGAAGGTGGGAAATATTTAGATAAAAAATTTTGTAATGAATCTCCCCAAGTTCTGATAGATCCAGATGCTAACGAGTTTAACCACATCTTAACTTTATCCCTTAGTGAAAAAGGGAAAAGTCTAAGTCTGACGACATCAATCGACACTCAATCATATTTAAAAGTAGCACACATGTCTAGAAAACTAGCAAGGTGTAAATTAGGATCTTCAGTTGGTGTTCCCCCAAACCGATTATTTTGTACCATTTGGATAATAGTAGGTTTATGCTCAAATGAATTGGCAGCTACAACAGTGTTTTGTATACTCAAATGAATTTCATCTACTGTACGATTAGCTAAACTCTTAAAATTTTTTGATGATGTTCATTTTAATTTTTAGCATTACTTAAATTGCAAGACATTTTGCTAAAATGGTCTATCTCTTTTTGTTGTTTTCAATTTGTTTTCAATTTTTTCTAATTTTCAATTTTTTCTAATAGTTCTTTCTAACCAGAATTGTAAAGAACTAAATACTCAGATCTTACACTACACATAAACAAACACAACAAGTAATTTAAAATAAGCAAACACACTTAAATAATAAAATATTTAAACTAAACTACAACCTCTTTTTCTTTAGTTCTAAAAATAAAACAATATAAATTATAAAATAACTTACAAATACTTTCCGTTACTTCACCAGCAATGACACTAAAAACTTGATGTGGGTGGATTTAGTGTGTTAATTTTTCAAATATTTTTCAATATTACAAAATACACACGACAGATACAATAGCAATTATGCAAATTAATCCCAACAAAAATAACTTCAGTGAAAATAGTTTTATCTTTTAAAAATCTTTAAACTACCAAATTCCCTTTAAAAATAATGCAAGTATATGTATCGCTCAAGTAATAAATGACTCTAATGAAGTCCTAGATATCTCACAGGGAAGTTGGAAATGCCTATAAGTAAATTCTTAAGATTATAATGTATACTACAATTTTTAAAACTACAAAAAGTAAAGTGTGAAATTTAAATATTAAATTACAGAGTGAATGCTAATTAAAATATATTTGAAAGACAAAATTAACTAAAATAAATTATAAACTTTCGAAAGTAAACTTACGAAAACTAACAAAGTTTTTGTGATTAAAAGTTCAAATTTAAGATTGAAAGTTCAAATTTAAGAAAGTTTCCTTCCCCTTTATAATGAGTATATGGATTGTGAAGAAATTAAAATCATTTGAAAATATAGATAAAAATTGTTTTGTGCCAAATAGAAGAAAACCTAGTATTTACCCTCTTCCGAGTGCATAAAGAACATTGAATAATCCAGAGTTTGGTCCCTAATTCTGTGGTTAGGCTAGGAGGTTACTGTCTGCCACTCCAGTTTTTAATCAACTACTCCCTGACTTGTAGGCTAACAACCTAGCATCAGTTTCTCATCAACTTGACCAAATCGGGGATTTTAATTTGTCACCTTAAAATCTCCAATTCTGCGTCCAACAAAGCATATTTCCCTATTTATTTGCACCCAACTCCATGGATGACATACTCTCCCATGAAATCAAATGTGATTCTCTCCATGTTGTAGAAATCATAACCCTTTAAGAACATATGTTTCTCAACACATTTTAACATTTCAATAGGCTAGATTGAAGTACAAATCATTACAAATTATTTACATTTAAAACCATACAAAATAAAATCAATGCTTCACAAAACAATATCTTAAAGTAGGTATAATGATAAAGAAGACTTCTCAAAATTCATGAGAATGATATGACAAAACATTGATTTTATATATGAAAAGAAGTTTACAAAACAAAAGAAATAAAACACACAACTAATCTCACAATCCTTCCCAAGAAAATCCCTAAAATTTCTCTTCAAGCCTTTATCTCTTTACAAGCACTCTCAATTCTCTCTTAGAAGTGTAATGAAGAAGAAATCTCTCACCTTCCCTCTCCTCTTACAACCCTAGAAGAAAATTTCCAATCCCTTCACTTTCTCTCTCTATCTCTTCCTCTTACCTTTCACACCATCTCCCTTTCACATCACACACAAACTCCTTGCAATCTCCTTCTTTTATTTTGGGACCTCCCTCCAAAAAGAAGTCAAAATTTCCCCCAAAATTCTATCCAAAAGTTAACTCTTTTGAATTCAAAAGACATGTTCATTGATCCAAGAGACATATTCCTTCATAAAAGAACCTTCCAATGTGTCTAGATACATTGAATCACTCCAATGGGTGTTTAGACTCCAATGGGTGTTACTCCAATGGGTGTTTAGAACAAGTGTTCCTTCTAGAAATTCATGCAAAATTCATTTCGAACCACCTTAACTAGCAAAAATTCATCTCTAGTGCATCTTGCGCCAAATCTGGTGCATCTTGCGCCAGCTTAGTGAAAACCGTGTTGTTCTGGGTTTTGGCACATTTGGCACCAATTTGGCACATCTTGTAATAGTTCTTTGTATGTTGGTGCATCTTGATCCAATCTGGCACATCTAAATCCCAAAATTTGTTGTTTTGGCTCCAAATTTTGGCCTTTTTGCTACTTTTGCTCCAAATACATAATATTGATATACCTGCAACAAAGACATGAAAATAACCTTCTTTAAAGTGCAATATCACCAAAAATAACAATATCACCAAAAATATGCATAAAATATTAACTTAAAACTACATATTGTGTATCACTCTGTCATATGCTTTGGTAGGCAATGTCCTCTACAGAAGGTCATCAATCAGATGTAGCTGAGATTTTTGAGTAGAGCAGAGATGGAAAATATCATTAAGAAAGTACACCCCAGATTATTCTATGATCATCAGTCAGGATTGAATATGAAGATGAAGATTAAGAGACTTGGGCACTACTGATCAGCGATGCAGTAGATTGTATGGACATTGCTAGGAAATGCCATCAGTGCCAAGTGCATGGAGTGGTCTTGCAAAAACCGCTGAACGGAATGAGTCTAAAGAACCTCTAGATGAGCTCCTAGGCTATGGTGAATTGCCTAGGTATGATTGCAACCAAGGTCAATTTCAGGTGTTGGTCTAGAGCTAGATCAGAGGCTTTTTGTGATGGGGCTTTTGTGGGGAATCAACTCCTCTCACTTTTTAGATGGTGTGTGCACATTTAATTAGAGTTTAGTTCATTTTGGAGTTGTGGAGAGGTCTATCCTAGTCTTAAGAAAAATTTTAGTGATGAAATTAGCCCTGTGGAGTAGTTGTGAGTGGCTGAGAATAGGGGGATTCAACTTACGAAGGTTTGGAGAAACTCTGGTGAGATTTTGGCAGATTTTTCCCAACATTTCAAGCACTCTCTCCTTTGGTTGTGGAAGGCTTCATTTATATCCATGGCTACCTGGTGGAGCTCAGGAGGGTTTAATGGGTGCAAAAGCTTGTTGAGGTGGAGGGAAGAAAGGGTCTAATGGCTAATAGGACTTAGCTAACTCAGAGAAGTTCAATTTTGGTTTTTGGCCACTTAGGGCTTCCTTGAGCTGGCTATTACCGGTGACTGAGTTGGTGGCTGGCCAGAGTCAGGTCACTTTTGGGCTTAGGGAGGCCAGAGGGTGGCTAATGATGATTAACTACTAATGGTTAGTGATGATAGCAAAGATATTTTGGTTTAGGCCCAGAAAGGGGTGAAAGCCTCTAAATCAAAGGACCATTGGTCTATAGCTCATGTAGGGTGGGCTAGATGGATCTAGCATGGTCCCTAGAGTCCAAATGGTGTCTATAGTGGATCTGGTTTGATCAATTTGGTTAGGTTTGGTTAATTTTGGAGCAAGGGTTGAATTTTGGGAAATTTGGCTTGATGTTTGGTTTATGTTAGGCTATTCATCACATTGAGCTCAATTTATTGATCAAAATACTGTAGATAATTGTCTTAAAGAGTATATAAAATATTTAAAGTGATTTTGAATTGATTTGGAGGTTCAATTTGGTGAAATTTGGACATTTGGTCAATTTTGGAGATGTTGGGTTAGAGTTGGGATTGAGTTGGGCTAGAGTTTGGCTAAGGCTCAATTTATGGTTCAATTTTGTGTGGGCGATTGTCATAAAGAGTTTTATATATCAATTGGGTGTAAATTTTGGGGTTATGGAGTTCAATTTGGTTGATTTTGGGGACATGGCTAATTTGCGGGCAAAATTGGGGGTTTTGGTCCAAGTTGGTTTTGAGTGAAATTGAGGCTTGACCAAGGTTAATTAAAGGTTCAATTTGATATGGGTAAATTTTTTCAAGAGTTTTTGATGCAAAATTGGGGCAATTAGATAGATTTGGGGGCTCAATTGAGTGAGATTTTGATTTTGCATCAAATTGGGGCCTTTTGATTTGGGTGGAAATTGGATTAAAATGTGGGTTAATTGAGCTTGGATTTGGTTTCAACCAACCTTGGACATGATGAATTTGAGTGTAGAATTGAAATTAGGAAATATTGGGACCAAATTGATGGACATTGGGGGTGAATTAGGGTAATTGGTCCTTAAAAAGCAATTTGGGGCTTTTGGTCAAAATTGATTAAATTGGTCAAATTGAGCTCAATTGAGTGGTCCAAATTGATTTTACGGACATTTGCAGTTGTTTTTAAGGTTTTGGGACAGTTTGGGTCACCAAAGGTATAGTGGTAATTTTAAAAATTTTGGAGTGTTTTGGACCATTTGGGTAGTTTTAAATGGTTTGAGATGATTTTTGAACAAATTTGGGTTTTTTGGATAATTTTGAGAATTTTGGTATTGATAGGGTAATTTGGTTAGATTTGGAGCAAAAAACTAAGTTGGGTATTTTAGTAAAATTGGGGTGTCAATCACCCTACTTGATCCATGGATCAATAGAATTCCTTACTTTGGGTCATCCATATACCGGTTTTAGCTAAACCCTAGCCTAGAGCTACTGGTCTTGAGGACCATCTACATGAGTTTCCCAAAGGATCAAGGGATCAATGTTAAGCATGTTTGGGTTCAGGGTAGTGAGTGAAAGTGTAATGTGCAAGTGTGTGTGTGAGACCAACCAAGACCACACCACCAGAGGGTTAGCTTAGCCCTAAGGCCAAACAATCATATGGGAACTCTCCTTGAGCTCCCCCATTTTGACCCCACCTACTAAGTGCTAGAGGTTATGACCAAAATGTGGAACTTCAAATTTAGAATTTCTAATGGAGAGGGTTCCTTTTATAGTCCTCTCGGAATAGTCAACAGGAAATTCCTACGGCTAGACCCTAGGCTACTAAATAGGAAAGACTAGACCTCAACTAAAAGTGGGTCAACATCATCTTCTCGGTATTCCCGCTGAAACGTTAAAACTTGCAACATGTATAGAATTTTGTAGAAAACATAAATTAATCACTAGAGTAGATGAAGGTGTAGTTTTTGAACCGTCAAACCATGACTTAGTGAATCTCGATAGATCTTAGTGCTTGATTTTCTAGAACAAAAATATAATACGTTCAATTTGTCCTTCCAAATATCCAAGAGAACTTAAAATGTTCGGGACATGACTATCTTGAAACATTTTGAGTTCATTTTGAACTTATTATATTGTTCCTAGGGCTGTCAAAAAAGCTCGTTGTTCACGAATAGCTCGTGTTCGGCTTGTTAAGTAGCTCGTGTTTAGCTAGCTTGTTAAGTAAACGAGCCGAACACGAACAAATTTTTAAAGCTCGAACTATAAACGAGCCGAACACAAACAGAGCATGGCTCACTAGTGTTGGACTTGTTTACACCCCTATTTGTAATATGGAAGTAAAAAGCCATATAAAACCATGTGCTACATCTATTTTTCTCAACATAATTTTAATAAGCCAATTTCGAGCCGAACACGAGCCAAACACAAACACGATTATTTAAATCCAGCCAAACACGAACACACTGTTCATGAGCCAATTTCGAATGAGACGAACACGAGCCAAGCCTGAGCTCGCTCAAGCTCGGCTCGGTTATAGCCCTCATTGTTTTTGTTCCATTAATCATCCCAAGGTCGAATTAAAATTACCCCATTACTCAGTAAACATTGACATTTTAATTATCTCAAAAATGCGAGAAACTAGATGGTCACTTAACATTTCATTTGACTGTTATATGAACGGGTACCACAAAGGGCAAGTCCAAAGTTATTAAGGATTTTAATGGCCAGAGTGCCAGAGTTAAAGTAGGTTCTAAAGTTCTTGAAAATATTTATCTATTAAGTCCATCTTAATCCCAATTAAAAAAATTCTTACATATCAAACCTAGTTCACTACTAGGTCTTCTTAAATTCAATTTTTAAACTAATTTAAAATATTGAATGAAATGGGATTTCAATTTTCATTAATATCAGACTTAGTATCTAATTATCAATTAGTGGGCTTTAAATGAGTGAATTTTTATCTTTATAAGTTAAGCCTATCACTTTAGGATCATCCTAATTGAATTGTCTTCCAAACCATGACAATTACCAAAATCACAATTTTACCCTTATCATGAAAAGGATGGCAAATTAGTTTCTAACCTTTAACCCAAACCCATTATGTTTCAATCAACAAAAAAAATGTTTATTATAATCAATAATACTTGTTAATTTTTTGATTAATCCTAAAATTTAATTAAGGTATAAAATCTCAAAATTAACAATTTGCCCCTAGGGCTTTATATCTTATAATTTTTCAAATGAAACTCAGGTGACCTTATAATTTCTATGGAAACTCAATCATGAGTTAATTAAAATATCAGAGGAGAAGATGTGGTCTTTTAGACTTTTATTTAATTTATATAAGTATTTTAATTCAAAATTAAGATTTTTCAATATTAATTTATTTAATTTATTAAAATAAGATTTTGGTCATGAGAGAATTATTAGAGGTTCACCTAGGTCAAAAGAACACTTAGACAAAATTTCATGATTTTTCAAATTATATTTTAATTATTATAATTGTTATCATTATTTATTGATTTTAATGATTAAATTAAATAAAAGATATGTTTTAATTTGGTGGATTTTTATTGTATTATCTTTATATTCTTATTAAATCTTTTTTAGTCCAGAGAACTCAAAAAAAAAACAAATTTTATATTTTTATGATATTTAATTTATTTATTATAATTATTTTAATGGAAAAATTAAGGAAAATACATTTTAGCCCTTAAAAATTTTATTTTTAGTTTAGAAAAATTAGGAAAAATATTCTAATAAGTTCAAGGTGATTAGGAAGTGATTAGGAATGTTTTGAATCATTTTTTTTGTTTTTTAAAAATTTTTTAACTATCTTTAATTATTTTTAATTTAAAATATGCTAAAAATAAACTATTTTATCAAAAATAATTTTTATTTTTCCTTAGTGCCCCTGATCAAAAGGAACTTAGAAAAACACTTTTAATAATTTTTCTAAGTATATTTAATTTAATGTAATTATCTTTGTAAAAATTACAATTTTACCTAGAAAATCAACTTTAGTACATAAACTTAATTAAATAAATTTATAGTGAGTCAACATGATTTTTTTACACAATGTGAAGTTGATTTTATTAATTTTTTTAAATAATATTTAAGTGAAATAAATTAAAACAATTTATAAGCATTTAACTAACTATAGAAATATACAAAATTATCCAAACTATCATGATATTTTTCCTAAGCTTCTCTGACCATAAGAAACCTACTAAAATTCATCCCATAATTTCTTTTTAAGTGATATTTTATTTTATATAATTAATTTAAGCCAAAATAGTCATCCAAGCTTGAAAATTAGGGTTACATGCACAGATATGCTCTCTAACCTTGGAAAAATCAGAGAACACCTCATCTGTCATGAGGAATGAACTCTCAAAGCTTCAAGCTTTGATGAATAATATTTAATCAATTAAAAGTAGTAAAACACCTCATAGGCTATTTAATTAATTAAAAATTAGAGACTCATCAAATAATTTTTTTCTTTTAATCCACATTATTCTCCTATGTTCACTGAGTAAGTGAGTATTTTTATTTTATTTTTGTGATTTTTCTATACAAAGTTATGAATTTTTGAAGTTCTGGCATTAAATTAAATAATTTAAAACCTAATTTCCTACTTGTCTAAGTCAGCGGCCGCGCAATCCTCGTACGTGACAAGCTTTCCACGTTGTGCTCTCTGATTCGACACTGTCAGCCACCTCAGTACCATGCGTCCCACTGTTATCATTTTGTCCGCTCATCCAACGCTTTCGTAATCATAGGATCAATACACGCACGGATGGATGACATCCATTCATCATTCCCGATTAACTTAACTCAAGAACTGTTCAACTTCTAGACTTAAGATCCACTCAATACTCAACCAAATCAAGTGTGGTTTATTCCTACACTTTCATCTACTTGAGAAGAACACATCCATATGGTTATAATGCTTTGAAATACAAGTTTGCTTCTAAAAAGCCCAAACTGAGCCAAAAATTAAAGTTTAAGTGTTATACCTGAGTCTGTGAGGGGAGGCCTAAAACAGTTTCTTGTGGAAGCTTAAGTGGAGTCCAACGAACCTCCTGGATGTGTTTTTTTTTTCCTTTAGTGAATGGTCCAAGTAGGAGTTTGATCGAAGGGTGGCGCGGACTTAGTCTTGCGGCCTTAGTCTATGAGTGGGTTAGAAGGCTTATCAAAGGGGTATTTTGATGGGAAACTTCCTCTTTTGGTTTGAGGAAGCTTTTGGAAGGATTAATTTGGAGCTTTGTGGTGTTCTGTTGAATGAAAAAAATGCCCTAGTTTTGAGCTATGAAATTGAGCTCAGGCAGTGAGTATGAGGGCTGGGAAATGGCTGGATTGAACTTAGGAAGGCTTGGATAGTCTCTAGAAACAATTTGGCAGAGTTTCCCCAATGAATTGGATGATCTCCTTGCTTGGTCGTAGCAGAGGGAGTTTAAAAAAAGGTGCTTAGGGTGGCTAGTTGGGCTTCCATTTAGGTTCATTTAGCAGCTTATGTGGATGGCAAAAGAGTGTTAAGGACCAAATGGGATGAGCCAGCTTGGATGGGTGAAAATGAGCTTGATTCAAAACAAGGTGGCTCTCGATTTTGGAGTTTTCTGGTCACTAAGCTGTACGGCAGGGCCAGGGGTGGTGGCTGATCCTAAAAAAATATAGTTGTGTAAAATTTATAAAATTGACTATGCTTTACAACGGTGCCAAAAAATATAGTCAAGACCCAGTTATGTGGTAGAAAATTAAAAGGCGCATGATATCCCAAGTCATTTACTCGTATTTCAACCATACTATTTTATTTTGAAATCAACTTAGAACCCGGTTTGAATTCTTTAAAGTGGATGACTCAGTTATTAGGGCATTAATTTCATTATCCCCTAAAGTCATCACAATACTAAAACTCACAATACTAAAACTTCATCTTCATCTTATATCATCCCCTGCTTAACTGTCATTCTATTGGGGTTTAAGCCTCTGAGTCAGTTAGTCTCTCTTTTCCCAAAAACTTTGCATTTCATTTAACGTGAAGTTATCTGCTGAAGGTATGCAATAAAAACATAACACTAAAGAATCTTGAACAACTACAATTTTTTTTTCTTCATTGTGGTGGGAGGAATAAGACAGATTAACACGGATACTGCTAATATCCTTTTAAACAAGAATAGTAGTACAATAGTAGCCAAGAGGCATTTTACTCTTTGTCAGTTGAGTAGGGGTCACTTGGAACAAATAGATCGACTGAAGTCACTTTGATAGAACCTATTTCTGGTTCTTTTCAAATATTCTTCTAGGATCATTATGTCCCCAATCTTGAAATTCTCCTCGAGAAAGTCCTTGAAACTGCATCACTCTCTATGGTGTGTCTAATGAACCTATGGTACAGGAAATGTCTCAGATGTCCTTTCTTGTTGACCTCGCCAGGGTTCTTTTACTTGGGCAACCTGGATTTAGGACTCTTGATCAGATTATGGAACATCTTTTTTGTTGCTTCATCTTTAAAGGAGTATATCCCGTTTGATCAAGCATTCATGGTTGGAGCTCGTCTTTCGTATGTCTGGTAAGGTCTCTGTTGAGATGATTATTGAATATTCTAATGAGGATTTTGGAAGTCTGCTGATGTTGTTCAGCTTGTATTTGTAATTATTGCTTTCCCCTGCCAACCGCAGCATATGTACCAAATTTCTTCTCAAATACCTCCATTGGTTATGGCTCTTCTGTCTTTTTCAGAAAACCAGATTGCTTAGCTTCCCCTTGGAGATTCCTGGCTTTGTTGAACAACTTCTTAAACGTTCTGATTGTAAAACTATTATGAAAGAAACCCCCACTAGATCGTGGATGCTCTTTAGAAGAATCTCGACTTCTTGCTACTCTTGCAACTATGATACACATTTCATACTGAGATTTCTTCATCGTAGAATGTAGTCTACCAAGGTTTCATCTGGCTTTTGCATCTCTACCAAAAGATCACCAATGGTGATGTGATGCTGAACTCTGGCAAACCGACTGACAAAATGGTCTTCCATTTCTGTGAATGTCTTCAATGAACCATTTGGTAGCTCTACATACCAATCAAATGTGACTCCCGTTAGGCTACATACAAGCTAACAGAACAATAGTGTTTCGTTACCCCCCACGTTGCAGCAGCTCACTCGAAAATGTGCAACATGCTGTTGAGGGTTTCTGATTCCATCATATTTTTTGAATAAAGGTGGTAAGAAACCTTTGGGGTATTGGATGGCCTCATGCTTTTCTAAGTAGGTTCTACCCTTTAGAGTTGATTCCCCTTCTTTTGATTGATCCAGGGCTTCTCTCACCTGTTGTTCGACCATCTTTTTAATTTCATTTTCATGTATCATACCCTAAACTGGATCCTTCATCTGTTGTTTATCGGAGGTGAACTCTTTTATTTCATCTGCAATGTGAGAGATTTTTGGATGGTTTGTTTCTAGAGGTACCATCTGTGGTGATTGTGATTGTCTTTGCATTACAATCATGGCACTCGCCATTTATTCAATTTTCTTTTCGAGGTGATTGATTTGTTCATCCCTTCATTGGATGGTCCCTTGCCTCTCATCCGTAGCATTCTCCTCACCAGAAGATGGAGCGTCATGCACAGATAACTTGGTCCGGGTCTCGATGACATTGATTGCGTTTAATCCCTCATTCAAGCAATCTCATACATCTTAATTTTTATCATTCATACATTTTCTTTGTTCTTCAGACAACCATGCAATATTGGCTCGGAGTCTCTCCAGCTTAGCCTCGATTGATTTTTCTTTGATTACTTTTAGGTCAGTTAGAGATTTATAAAGAGTGTCATTTCTTATGTAGTTGTGTAGAAGTTAACTGAATCAACCGAAATCATATTTACGGAACCTTTTTCAGGTTTTTAAAATACTCTTTTAGGATCATTACATTTCCACTTTTGAAATTCTTCTCAAGTCAACCCTTGAAGTTAAAGCAGTTTTCTATGGTGTTGCTGAGCAACCGATGGTATGGGCAGTATTGAGGATGGTCCTCCTATCCGACCTCATCTGGCTTTTTTGGTTTTGGTAGTCTAAATCCTTATTTCCTTAGCAAGTCATGAAATATCTTGGACACGACTTCATCTTTGAAAGAATACACTCTTTTCATCTGATTTGAAAAAGTTAGACCCCATCTACCATATGCCCTGTACGGTCTTCTCTAGTATGATTGTTGGCTAGACTGATCATACTTTTGCGTGTGCTACTACAGTTTAGGCTGACAATGTCGGGACAACTACTGCGGGTGTTGGCGAGACTATCAAGGCCTTTTGGCTTTCACAATTTCCTGGCTACACCTCTTTTTCTGTGCCTTCGTCAGTTGCACGACCTTTGAATTGGACCCAGTTTTGAATTCAAAAAATGGTGGGGTATAAGCGTAGATTGACTCTTCCTCATGTTGAATCTCTTTTCCTTTATTTAGCTGAACAGTTGGCTCGGTGATGGTGAATCTAGTAGTAGGAGCATAAGTAGTCCTCGGAGGAGTCCCAACACTCCTAACGACAGACTTTACAACAATAGTAGGGTTCTTTTCAAGTAACACCTTTGGAGAAGAGAATTCCTTAGCAGATTTCAAGTTGAACTCTATAATAGGCTCCATGGACTTATTCATTTCAAATTTCATCACTGTGATGGCCACCTTCCCGAACTTGACTCCAATATCATCAAACCCTTATCCAAATTTAATAAGTATTAGACCAGGCAACTCATCCCTTTTGATAGTGAACTCCATTCTGGAGGTTTAAGAAAAGATCAACTTTGCCAAAGACATTGTCCCTATCATTTGAAAAATTTCTAAAAGTCAGCGACGCCCCGCGCCTTGCAATTTCAACGGAAGTCTACAAGTTAACACACTTGTCCTGTAAATTGGGCATATCCCTTATTATTTTACTTTTTAAATTTAGTATTTATTTGTGATTATAAAATTAAAGAGTTTCAATTAACAAATTAAATGAGTGCAAAGAAATGAAACCACTTGGCTTGATTTGCAGCAAAGAAAAACAAATCCGAAGGATGCAAAGAAAATGCAAAGTTTAGGACCCAGTGCAGGATCAACTTCACAACGCACATTGCCTATGCAGAACTAGTCCACCAACACATCTATTGGGGGTCTGACCCCACACAAAAGGATAAAGTCTTAAAGAACTCCTGAACCTCTCTGTTTAAAGGTGATTAAACAGATAATCCTGGAATCCAAAAGAGTTGACAGTACTTACCCAAGAAAGAAATGGGTGAAGTCAACGAAAGAAGGGAAACCTGGTCTATGAGGGACATTGACACATTATCGATGAATGAAGCCAAGACTCCCTAATCATAATGGAGAGAGAAACTGCTCCCTAGCGGAGTTGTCAAAAGCTGTCAGTCGCCAAATTGGAAATTGTTGGTCGTCGTAATGGATATCATGACACCCAAATTTAAAAGTTGTTTAATATATATATATATATATATTGGAAAAATTAACACTTTATTTTTTTTGAAAATAAAAGAATAAACCAATCTCATATAAGCAATAGTTTAAATAAATGAGCTTAACAATGCAAGCAAAGCATCTATCCTGATGGTTAGACACATTACTTACTGGTGAGGCTCGATTAAATAAATTAAATAATTTATGACATTGATTTAAGTCTGCAAAAATCATTTTTTTATGTTGATCAACAAGTTCCCCTATCTAATACAAACAATTAGATAGGATTTATATTACCTGGGTTCTTAAAACTTCATATAAAGGCAAGCCATATAGACAATTACATCCTAAATGACCAAAGTCACATAATAAAACTCTCAAATTAAATTAGAAAAAATTATATCCAAGAATTTTAAAGGATAGGACTTTTTAAAAGATCAGACCAAATGAGTGTTAAAGGGGAATGACTCAAATTTGGAATATTTTATTTTGGAATCCAAAGGAAGAAGAACTAGAGGTTATCAAGGATCCTGAGGAGAACCTCTCTGACTTACCAAGCTATTTTATAATTTGGCTTTGGTTTTGAGAGAAAGATTATTTAAATGTTTCATCCTGCCAATTTTATTAATTAGGGCTTACATTTGCATAACACAGTCATACAAATAGCCTAGAAGATGTGAGAGTTTAGGTCGTAACGAACGACAATCTCAGAGCCTAAGGTGAGTTAGGGCTTAAATTATATAGCAGAGCTATACAAAGGCCTAAAGATGAGTTGAGGATTTATGTCACAATAGGCGGACAACCTTAAACTCTTATGGCTTGTTGTTTAATTCTAAGAAAAGAAATATGTTGTTGTGGATCCATGTGTTGTTGTGGATCCACGTGTTGTTGTAGATCCTCGTGCAGTTGAAGAAGGCTGCCCACAAGTTAGCTTCAAGCTCCTCAGTGAAGTTGCAATCCTAAAGTCTAAGGTTTAAAAATCTAAATGAAAAGTTTAAAGTTCAATCATTATGGAGGGGTTAAAGTTGATTAGAGCGACACCGATTCGGATCTCACGGTTCCCTTGTTCTAGTATCATTATTTTCTTTTGAATTTACTTAGCTTAAATGAGTAGTTAGGCTGATTTAAACTGGGCATATCTCATTAGAAACCGTGAGTTACCTCCTCTGAGGGACTCCCTTAAATTCAAAAGGACATTTTAAGTTTAGTGACATTTCAAAAGATTTATGGTTATATTTGAAATAATTTATTTTAGATTTTAGAAAATGTTAATTTTTTTTTAAAATAGTTTTGATTTTGCAAATAAAGTAAGGTACCAAACCAAGCATTTATAATATTTTGCAACAAAAGTAGATAGCAGAAGGTAAAATGACAAAAATTAAATAACACTGTAAAAGCGTACATGTCATCTTCTCGATATTTCCACTGAAATGTTAAAACTTGCAACAGGTAAAGAATTTAGCAGAAAACTTAAATAAATCACCAGAGTAGATGAAGGTATAGTTTATGAACCCTCAAACCATGACTTAGTGAATCCCAAGAGATCTTAGTTGATGACTTTCTAGAACAAAAATACAATAGGTTCAATTTGTCCTTCCAAATATCAAAGAGATCTTAAAATGTTTGGGACACGACCCTGAACTTTTAAAACCCCTTGAAACATTTTGTGTTCATTTTGAACTTATTATATTGTTCTATTAATCATCCCAAGGTTAAATTAAAATTACCCCTTTACTCAGTAAGCATTGACGTTTTAATTATCTCAAAAATGAGAGAAACTAGATAGTCACTTAACATTTCATTTGACAGTTATTTCATTTGACAGTTATAGACAGTTATATGAATGGGTACCATGACGGGCAAGTCCAACGTTATTAAAGCTTTTAATGCCCAAAGTTAAAGTAGGTTCTAAAGTGCTTGAAAATATTAATCAATTAAGTCCATCTTTTCTAATCCCAATTAAAACAATTCTTACATATAAAACCCAACTCACTACTAGGCCATTTTAAATTCAATTTTCAAAGTAATTTAAAATATTGAATGAAATGGGTTTTGAATTCTCATTAATATCAGACTTAGTATCTAATCATCAATTATTGGGCTTTAAATGAGTGAATTATTATCTTCAAAACTTAAGTCCATCACTTTAGGATCATCCTATCTGAATTGTCTTCCAAATCATGACAATTATCAAAATTATAATTTTACCCTTATCATGAAAAGGATGACAAATTGATTCCTAACCTTTAACCCATTATGTTTCAATCATAAAAAAAAAGTTTATTATAATCAATATTATCCGTTTACCCTTTGATTAATCCTAAAATTTGATCAAGGTATTAAAATCCCAAAATTAACATTTTATCACTAGGGCTCCCTGTCTTATAACTATTGGAATGAAACTCAGGTGGCCTTGAAATTTCCATGGAAACTCAATCATGAGTTAATTAAAATATCAGAGGAGAAGATGAGGTCTTTTAGATTTTTATTTAATTTATATAAGTATTTTAATTCAAAAATAGGATTTTTCAATATTAATTTATCTAATTAATTAAAATAAGATTTTTTGTCATGAGAGAATTATTAGAGGTTCACCTATGTCAAAAGAACACTTAGACAAAATTTCATCATTTTTCAAATTATATTTTAATTATTGTAATTGTTATCAGAATTTATAGATTTTATTTATTAATTTAAATTAAATGGTTGCTCTGCTAGGGTTAGGTGTTTCCAGCGTTCCCATGGCTGCTGAGGCGGATTCGACGGCGGGGCTCTCGGGTGTCCTCTCCAAGGCTACCTCTTCTCTTTACGTTGATGAGATCCCACCATTTTCTTACTTTTTGGCATTTTTTTCTGCGTTCTTGGTATTTTGGGGTCTCCTGCGAGTTTTTTATGGATTGTTCCTTTGTGGATGCTCTTAAGAGTAATGGTGGCTCTGTTTCTATTTCCTCGGGTCTTTTCCCACCTTCGTGTCTTCAGGCTTTACATTTTGGTGGTGATTTTAATTATATCCAAAAATTATGGGAAAAATATGGGAAACTTGCTATGTTTGTATCTGATGTTGAATCTACTGCTCTAGCTTCATCTTGTCATCATGTATTACTTGGGAAATTTGTCTTTGAATTACCTAAGTTTGAGGTTGTTAGAAAGGAGTTTGAATCTTTGAATCTAACTGGAATGTGGAAATTTGGCCCTCTTGACGGGAGACAAATACTTATCCAGTTATCAAATGACGAAGATTATACTCGTTTATTTTCACGTCGAGTTCTTAAATTTTATAGTATTTCAATGAAATTTTTGAAATGAAATATTGAATTTGACCCTAAATCGGAACCTCCTATTATTCTGATTTGGTTGAAATTCCCTGGCTTAAAACTTCATCTTTTTAATCATAAGGTCCTATTTTCCTTAGCCGCGGCATATGTCACACACTTAAAATTGGATGGTCCCACTTACTTGCTTACGAGGCCTTCTGAGGCTAGAGTTTTAGTAGAACGGGACGTCACTTTACCTTTCTCTGATGAAATCTGGATTGGTTCCGAACATAAGGGCTACTGGTAGAAAGTTGAGATCGAAAGATACTCACCTTACTGCACATATTAATGCTAATTTTAATCTTTTATATCCACATTTAAAACAAAGCGTTGAACGATCTTGTAATGCTCCATAGTCGAATACTGAACACCTTAGGACTGAAATTTCTAAAAATCCTTCCACTCTCCATTCTGACATGAATACACAGATTTTACCGCCGCCTGCTACATAGGGTACCAGTAACACTTTTGTTAATGCTAATAGTGAGACTAATGTCCCCACGATTTCTCTACATGATGTTTTTGCCACTGAGGTTAACACTAATGTTTTCATTAGTGACATTGTTATTACCACTACTGATTAGGTTGCTCCTTTAACGGCCACTGATGTTGCTTTGGGTATTACTATTAACATTGCTCCTTTAACAGTAACTGATGTCACTTTGGGTAATGATACAGATGCCATCACTTGTGCCCATCACTTGTGCCAATATTGGATGCCATCACTTGTGCCAATATTGCTAATAAAACTGTTAATGATGTTACTTTCGTTGCCAAAACTGATTTTATTCTCATAAATGGGAGTAATTTTAAGGATATGTAGGTCAATAGATTAAGTGAGGTTTCTTCTTCTGAAGGTAAAGCAGGTAATGTTTGCTTATTTTCTGTGGATGATAATGAAATGCCTATTGAGGCTATTTTGGAAGCCACAAATATGCTATAAGTAGAATGGTTGGTTCAAAAGGCTAGGAAAAAGAAGGGCAAAAGGAAGAATGAACTCTTGTATCTTGATAGTGAAAACATTATTTGTGGTAGAATGTATCATTCTGATGGCGAACAATTTAGCACCCCTCCTAGATCCTTTAGAAGTGGAAGCTTGAGACACCATGTTTAATATTTTGGTTTGGAATATTAGGGGAGTGGCGAGCCCTAGCTCCCTTAATAGACTCAAATGTTTATGCAGGGTTCATAAACTTTTTATTTTTGTTATATTGGAGCCATTAGTTTCTGTGAATCGAGATAAAATTTTTAGTAAATTCTCTAATTACAATCACTATTATAACAAAAATAATAAAATCTGGATCTTCTGGAAGCCTAAAGTCAATTTGATGATTGTTGAGGATGACAATCAGTTTGTGCTTACTAATTTCAAGATGGATAGCTTTCAAGGGTGGGCCACTTTTGTTCACTCTAGCTGCCTTTTACCTGATAAATTGCTTCTTTGGGATAAGCTTGTGCTTATGGGTGAGGGGATTAAGGAGAACTAGTTTGTTGGAGGAGATTTTAATATGATAATGAGACCCTCTAAGAAGAGGGGTGGCAGGGGATGCGACCAATCCCTCATAAATTGGTTTTGTGATTCGATCGCGGATGTTGGGTTGCATGAGATGGATTACTCTGGTTCCCCTTATACTTGGCGTCGCGGCCTTTTTTCTCAAAGATTGGATCATTTTTTTTGCTAATCAATTTTTTTTCAATTATTTCCCCATATCAAAAGTCCAACACTTGAACTCTGTTGCTTCTGACCATAGCCCTATCTTACTTACGCTTGCCTTTATCAAATACTCTCACAGATATAAATTTAAGTTCCTTAATATTTGGGCTTCCCGTGAAACTTTCTTGAATCTTATTAAATAGATTTGGATTACTGATAATGTGGGAAATCCTTGGTTCATTTTATGGCAACTTCATGAAAAGGTTGCTTTGCATTTGAGGGATTGGAACTATAATATTTTTGGGAATGTTCACACTAAAGTTCTTGATGCAAGTCTAAGGTTGATTTGCTAGAAGCTGAAGATTGTTGCACTCCTCAATGGGCTAGCAATGTGGCTCAGGCTCATGCTTCCCTTCTTGAAGCTATTGATTTAGAGGAAGGTCTCCTTAAACAAAAAGCTAATGACACTTATTTTGCTTGCGGGGATATAAACACTTCCTTTTTTCATGCCTCTATTAAACATAGACATAATTTGAATACTATCCCAAAGATTAACTCGTTCGATGGTGATATCCTTACTGATCCTGTGGTATTGGTAACAGCACGGTCCAACATTTCATAAACTTATTCCAGCTTTAGGCTTCGGTTTTTCCTATGGATGGGGATGTCTTCAATGAGGAAAGAGATTATGTCTCTACTCTCTCTCTGTCTAATGTTCCTACTGAAGATGAAGTCCTTGTTGTGCTTAAGAGTATTAATCCTAATAAGGCTCCTGGGCCTGATGGTTTCACATCTGCCTTTTATATTAAATGTTGGGATATCATTAAGAAAGAGGTGATGAATGCCATTCAATGCTACTTTTTGGGGGAAAATCTGGGAAAATATTTCACTTCCTCTTTAATTGTGCTTATTCGTAAAGGCAATGATAAAATCAGTTGGGATAATTCCCTCACCTACGATTTTCATCCTTGCTTTTGATTATCTCTCTCGCCTTATGAATCAAATGCAGCTATTTCACCCTCACACTCAATTTATGCATAAATCTAAGCTTATGGTTAGCCACCTTGCTTACGCTGGCAACACTATCCTCTTTTCGAACGCTAGTAAGACTGCTTTTAAAATTTTGATACGAACTTTAAATATCCTTAAAAATACTTCTGGATTAACCTTTAACAAGGATAAATGTCAGCTATATTTTAGCAAGTACCTTAGCACCACCCACATCTCCTGGGCTGCTACCTTCACTGGATGTCAAGTGGACTACCTTCCTCTAAAATATTTGGGAGTCAATCTTTTTATGGGGTAGAAAGAGACAAACTCAGATGGATGATGTTGTTGATAAAATTAAGGCAAGGATTAATGACTGGAGAAATACTTTCCTTTCTAATGGGGATAGATTCACTTTGCTTAAGAGTGTCCTTTACACCCTCCCTCTTTATGCTCTTCAAGTTCTGCATCAAAAAGAAAGTATTCAAATTTCTTTGGAGAGGATTTTTAATAAATTCCTTTTGGTCCGGTAAAACTCAAGGTAAGATTTGGACAACGTGGGATAAAGTTTGCACCCAACACTACTGATGGTCTGGGTTTTAGGAACCTTGATCACATTACTGAAATCAACATGTGTAAACTTTGGTTCAAATTTTGTTCGGGCACTTCTCTATGGGATCGTTTTCTTCACCACAAATATTGTACCCATAATCACCCTGCTAACATTTTTTGGAAGGTTGGGGATACTAAAGTTTGGAAATCACTGCTAAATGTTAGATCTATTTCTCAGAATTTCATATTTTGGGATGTTGGCATTGGTAACTTATCCTTCTGGTTTGATCAATGGGGCACGGTAGATCTCTCTACCTTTCCGCATAATTTGCAGGATAACACGTTACTGGTTTCTGACTGTTAGAAAGATGGGGCTTGGGATGTTAATAAGTTTAGAAATTTGATTGGAGATAATTCTAATCACATTCAGAGAATTCCCATAGATGCTACTAAATTGGATAAACCTTTATGGAAATTTACTTCAAATATGTCCATCACTAAATTCTTATATCAAAAGCTTCATTCTTTTACTCCTCAATGGTGGACTTTTAATCTTTGGAATGCTTTCTTATCTCCATCTATATCGTTCTTTCTCTGGAGATATTACTCATTGTTCTTGCCTTTTGATGATATACTTAAGTTAAAAGGTTTGTCTATGTCTTCGAGATGTTATCTTTGTAAATGCAATGAGGAGATTGTCGCTCATCTTTTTTATGATTACCAATTTGCTCGGGAAGTTTGGTGCTCGGTTGGGTTGTATTTTGGTATTAACGGGACTCCGAATTCTTATGATCTTCATGAATGGAGGAATTATATCAAAGTTTGGAAGGCTGCACCTTTTTATAAAGAAACTTTGGAGCCTTTTCCTTTTGTTGTTCTTTGGTTCCTTTGGTTTTCTAGGAACACTCATAAGTACGAGGCTCTCCCTCCTACAACTGCTCTTACCACTTCATATATAATTGCTTATTTTCTTAAAGTTTCTCACCTCATTGCATTAAGCTCTAATTCGCCTCAGAGGGGTAGGAAGGCCCGGTGGCAACCCCCCTCAGTTGGTTGGATTAAACTTAATGTGGATGGGAGCTGGACTTTATCAGCTGCTGGGATGGGTGGAATTTTTTTGTAATTCTTCGGGGAGATTCCTATGTTACTTTGCCTCACCGGTTTGTGTCTCGACACCTTTAGAGGCCGAGTTTTATTCTTTATGGAATGATTTACACATTGTTGTGACCTTACATTGCCATGATTTAATTATCGAGATAGATTTTATGGCTATGTTTAATATTCTAAATAAGAACGCCTTCCCTACCTGGAATGTCATTTGTCTCTTTAACATGATTCATGGTTCATTAAAAGGCATAATTTGGTTTTGTAATTTAATTTCATCTATAGGGAATGTAACACTGCTGCTGATTGGTTTGCCAAACAAGGTCTCCAACGAATTACTGTGGGTGTGTTGCCCCCTCCTCAACTTCAAAATCTTTTAAATGGGGATTTACTTATGGTGCCTTATATCAAAAGATAGAGGGATTTTATATTTCTCTCTGTTATTTTCTACTCCATTTTTTATTGGTTCTTTTTGTTTAACTGTTCGAACTGTTTAACTGTTCGATCCTTCATGATTTATTCTGAGTTGCATTTTGGTAGCCTTTTTCACCCCATTTTGTCTTCGAATTTGGACTGTGAGGCTGGTTTTCATGTTTTATCTTGCTTGGCTTGCTCTTTTTGGATGTCTGGGATCTCATTTATGTTTATTGGAGTTGGTAACTATACCATGAGATGTATGGAGCTACTGCCTTTTATTTTCTAACATTTGGGAACTGCTTGGAGCGGCATGGATGGTTTCCTCTTGGCACTGAACAATTTATGCAAAAGTTTTGTAGATTTCCACTTCTTGCAGGTTTTGGCTTTTATTGTTGCGGTCTTCACTGGATCTATAAGCCGTCAATTTGACTCTGCTCCTCGACACCACCGTTACTATGGGATTTTATGTACACTGTTATTTTAAGACTTTATGTACGTGTAATTTTTGGGTATACTTTTTCTTTTGGTATACGTTTTGGATGATTACATGTACCTTTGGTTTGTTTTTTGCATTGTGTTGTACTGCGGAGAGTGGAACCCCTAGGGGTTTGTTGTATTTTTTTGTTTTTAGATGAGGATCCACTTTCCCTCCCTAACTATGTAATTTTCTTTTTAATTAACGTGTAAGGAGCCACGAGCTGCTCTTTAATATAATATATATTTAGTTTATTTTTCTATGCAAAATTATGAATTTTTTAATTTTTGGCATTAAATTAAATCATTTAAAACCTAATTTCCTACTTATTCGAGTCAGCAACCACACAATCCTTGTACGTGTCGAGCTTTCCATGCGGTGCTCTCTGATTCGTCACCGCCAGCCACCTCAGTGCCATGTGTCCCATTGTTATTGTTCTGTCCGCTCGTCCGACGCTTCTGCAGTCGTTGGATCAATACACACACGAATGGATGACATCAATTCATCATCCCTGATTAACCTAACTTGAAAATCGTTCAACTTCTAGGCTTAAGATTTCGCTCAATGCTCAACCAAATCAAGCGTGGTTTTGGAGTGAAAATGGGCTTGATTCAGTTTGCATGGGTGAAAATGGTCTTGATTCAAAACAAGGTGGCTCTCAGTTTTGGAGTTTTCCGACCACTATGCATGTCAACAGGGCCAAGGGTGGTGGCTAGAGAAGTCAGGGGAGCCAGACAGGGCCAAGGGTGGTGGCTAGAGAAGTCAGCGGAGCCAGAAGGTAATGATGATTAACTCTGAATGGTTAAGGTCGATGACAAAGATACCATGGATTAAGACAAATATGGGAAGAGATCTCTTAAATCAAGGGACTATTGGTCCATGACCCAAATAGGGTGGGCTAGGTGGGTCTATTTTGGTTGCTAGAGTCCAAATAGTGGCTGTGGTGGCTTTGGTTTGATCAATTTGGTTTGGTTTGGTTAACTTTGGTGTATGGGTTCAATTTTGGTCATTTTGGTTTCAAGTTGGACTAGACTTGGGCTTGAGCTTGGATTAGGTCCAATTGATTGAGCAACTTGACTTGGATGATTTTCATGAATATTTTAGAAAAGGTTTGGAGTGGTTTTGAATTGATTTGGAAGCTCAATTTGAAGGAATTTGGCTCATGAAAAATTTTGGTGCATATGGATTAGCCTTAGGTTTGGATTGGGCTAGGGCTTTGGTTAGACCCAATTGATGGTTCAAATTGATTCAAGGGATTTCCATGAAGAGTTTTGAATATCAATTGAGTGGAAATTTTGGAGGTTATGAAGTTTAATTTGGTGGAATATGGAGTTTGAGGCAAAATTGGGGATTTTGCTCCAAATTGAATTTGAGTGAAATTGGGGCTTGAACAAAGCCAATTGAGGGTTCAATTTGATGTCTAAGAATGTTAGGAAGAGTTTGGGATCCAAAATGAGGCAGTTGATTGGGGTATGGGCGGCAATTGGATAGGTTTGGGGGTTCAATTTGGTGGAATTTTGGCTTAGGGTCAAATTGGGGGTTTTGAATTGGGCTTAGGATTTACGTTTTGAAATCGAGTCCAATTAAACTTGGATTTTATTTCAATCAATTTTAGACATGATGAATTTGAGATTAGAATTGAAATTGGGGAAAATTGGGATCAAATTGGTGGACATTGGGAGTGAATTGAGGTAATTTCAATTTGGGACTTTTGGTCAAAATAGGTCAAATTGGTCAAATTTGGCTCAATGGAGTGGTCCAAATTGGTTTTGAGGATATTTGAAATGATTTTGAAGGTTTTGGGACAGTTTGGGTCACCAAGGGTTTTTTTGTATTTTTGTAATTTTGGCAAAATCAGGGGTATTTGGTAATTTTGAAATTTTTTATGGTGTTTTGGGCAATTTGGGTGGTTTCAAATGATTTGAAATGATACTTGGACAAAGTTGGGTATTTTGGAAAATTTTGGGAATTTTGGTCAATTTTGGGGTTTCAAGGCAGTTAGATAATTTGGAAGTTTGATAAAGTGGGTAGATTTTGGGGGTAGAAGGCTAAATTAGGGATTTTGGTAGGATTGGGGTTGCCAACCACACAACCCCCTACTTGAGTCATAAACCAATAGAATTCCCTACTTTCGGTCCTCCATGTACTGGTCTCAGCTAAACCCTAGCATAAGGCTAGTGGCCTTGGGGACCATCTAGGGGACCATCTACATGAGTTTTTCAAAAGTTTAAGGGACCAACTAAGCATATTTGACTAAAGCCTGAGACTGTGAGTGTAAGTGGGGGGTATTAAGTGTGTGTGTGTGTAAAACTGACGAAGGCCACTCCACCCATGGTCCACCCTAGGTCAAACAATCTTATGGGGACTCTCTTTGAGCTCCCCCATATTTGCCCCACCTATTAAATGTTAGAGATTAGGACCAATATGTGGAACTTTGAATTGAGCAAAGAAGAATTTAGAGTTTCTAATGGTGATATTTCCTTCACTAGTCTTCTAGGAATAGTCAACAAAAAAGTCCTATGACTAGAATCTAAGCTACTAAGGAGGAAAGACTAGACCTCAACCAAATGAGGTCAACACTAGCCTAGATAAATGATTCGCTATTCGATTATCAGATCTCTTCCTATCTAATACTACAAAATCAAATTCTTACATCAGAAGAATCCATCTAATTAATATTGCTTTTGCATCCTTCTGTTGCATCAAATATCTTATAGCAGAGTGATTAGTATGCGCAATACATTTAGCTCAAATGAGATATGATCTAAACTTACTTAAAACATAAAAAATTGTCAATAACTCTTTCTCAGTAGTGGTATAATTAATTTGAGTTTCATTCAGAGTTCTACTTACATAATGTATAATTTTAAAAACTTTGTCATATCTTTTCCCTAATAAAGCCCCAATTTTATAATCACTAACATCACACATTAGCTCAAACGGTTTCTCCCAATTAGGTGAAACTATTATAGGACTAGTGATTAATTTTTCTTTTAATAATTCAAAGGCATTAATGCATTTTTGGTTGAAATAAAATTTTGCATCTTTTTCTAATAATTGGCATAAACGCTTAGTAATTTTTGAAAAATCTTTAATATGTAGCCTGTAGAAACCAACATATCCTAAAAAACTTCTAACCCTTCTCACTGTAGTAGTAGGAGGTAGTTTAGCTATAACTTCAATTTTTGTCAGTTCTACTTCCATACTGTTTTCAAAAATGTTATGTCCAAGTACAATTTCTCCTGCAACCATAAATTGGCATTTCTCCCAATTTAATAGTAAATTTATCTTTTCATATCATTGTAAAACTTTTTCTAAAAGATTTAAACATGATTCAAATGAAGTTCCAAACATTAACAAGTCATCCATAAAAATTTCTATTCATTTTTCAACTAAATCACAAAATATAGACATCATACATCTTGAAATGTTATAGGTGCATTACATAAACCAAAGGTAATTCATCTAAAAGCAAAAGTATCATAAGGGCTAGTAAATGTTGTATTTTCTTGATCCTCAGGAGTAATAAGAATTTGATAATAACCAGTATATCCATCTAAAAAGCAAAAAAATATTTGTGTCCAACTAGTCTATCCAATGTTTGGTCCAGAAAAGGTAAAGGTAAGTGATCTCTCATTTGGATGAATTCAATTTTCTATAGTCAATACAGATTCACCAACTAGCAACTTGTTGTATTGGTATTAATTCTTCTTTCTCATTAACAACAACAGTCACACCCCCTTTCTTCAGTATATCTAAGCATTTCAGCTGCCATCATGTGAAAACATTACAATGTTCTTGGAGAATCTAGATCAACATACATTTATGCTCTGCATCTAAAGTTTCACTTATTAGAAAAAAATTATCAGGATCATCTAGACCCATTGGGATTTTGATAGTAACCTCGCCAGTTTTTAGGCCTCCTTCTCAGTGGTATTATATGTCCAATGATTCATGCTCCATGCTTCCTATGGCTTACATGCAACAAATTCAAAATTGCTCTGGATCTTTATGTACAATAATTATCACCTCGTTACAAGGAAATTTCATAGCAATGTGGCAAGTTGATACCACAACTTAGAAATTTTTTAGGAGAGGTCGTGTGAATATTGTATTGTAGGTTGGTGATGTGTCAACCGCCATAAAATCCTCCATGTTGGTAAATTGATTGTTGTTTTCTCTTCAAGTAATAGAGAACACTATAACACCAAGTATCTACTTTCATTCGCCAGAGAAACCGTACAATGGTCCGACTGGTTCAGTTAATCAATCAGTTGTTAGATTCATTTTATTGAATGCAACCTAGAATAAAATATTCTCCGAGCTCCCGATATCCACCATGATACTATCTGCTTGGTAATTGCTAATGAGTTCAGTAACAAAAATGACATCATTGAAGGGATTCCCTGCTAGAGAAAGATCTGCATCAGTGAAATCTAGTGAGAGATGTGGTTTCCTTTTTGTAGCAGGCATCATAAAAAAGTAATCCCCAACTGACTTCTTTTTTGATTGACCCTAACATATGAATTGCCTCCAAGTATTGTTGGTACTATCTCTACTATATGAGTAGGGTTGGTCGAGGTCGGCTCGCCCAATTTGCTTTTCACCAGTGCTTTGCCTTTTACAGAGTGTGAGCTTCTAGGCTACAAACTCCTTCAAATTTCTAGCCTAAACCAACTCCTCTACTAGACTACGAAGGTTCCTGTACTCGTCAATATCATGCCTATGGTCTTGATGATACTTATTAGGGTTCTGAAGGGAAGCTTCGATTTTCATTGGAGTTGCCTTGCAGAAATACACATTGTCTTCTATTGCGTCTACAAGTTCTAGCATAGAAACTCAGTGGTGTAACTCTGGATGACATTTGATCTCCTGTAGATCAGTTATTTGATTGGCTACGTCTGTGTCTGTCTCATTTGTCCTCTTTATTTCTTTGGATGGAGTAGCCTGTCTCACATTTTGGATGAGGGCCATCCTTCTCTCTTCATCCATCATCCTTCGAGCTATTCTTGCCGGACTGTCGATTCAATTTCTTGAATTTGGAAATCAGTTGGTTCATATATTCCTTAGCCACAATATGATTATTAGTTAACTTCAAGAGTTTAGCCAATATTTTGGGTTTCCTTAAACGCAAAAAGTATCAGAACTGCAGACTTTTCAGTTTATGTGCTAGTGTTGCCTTGGCGACTATCGACACTAGGTTTCAAACCTCAAGAATATCCTTCTGAAACCTCTTAACATATGTCTGTATGTTCTCATTCTGTCCCTATTTTATACACCACAAACAATATGAATCCTTTTGTGGCTTTTGAGCGCTCGCAAGCTACGTCAAAATTAATTTCTTGAAGTGTCAGAAGGAATTAGAAATTCCTTTAGAAAGTCCTTTGAATCACTTGAGAGGGTGGAATCTCTCAGCATGATATAGAACACCAACATTTTAATGCGTTGGAAATCTTGAGAAGACAGATTACAGACCCAAAGAATGTAATATGGTCAGCAGGGTCACTTCGACCTTTATATGATTCCAATGTAGGAACCTTAAACTTTTATGGTGGCTTGGCTTCCACAATATGCCTGACAAATGCATTCTCCACCCAATGATATAATTCTATTGCTCTTGGTTGCGACTCTTCCCTTTTCATAGATATGACATTATTGTGGTACAAGCATTCTTTCACTTGCTGGTAGGTTTGGTTGTGGGAGAGGTTGTGCCCTTCCATTGAGCAACACTCATGCTAGCTCCACAATTTGTCAGGCCATTCAGTCACGGAGTCCCTAGATTTATTGTTGTACACAATCTTGGATAGATTCCACATTCGAGATTTATCCTTGATGTGTTCCTTCACCCTGACAAGCTCTTCTTCTTGTAGAAGAAAAGATTCCACGCTCACCACACCTTTTAGGATGTTGGATCCTAATTTTTTCTGTAGATTGCATCCAAGGAATAGAGCGTTATTGGGTTAAAAATAGAAAAAAAGAAGATTCAAACTCTCCTTATATTTATAGTTTGAATTCCATTCAAAATCCTATTTCTTTAAAAAGATCCTCCCATATATAGTTATAAGTAGGACCTAGTAGCTTACATGGTTGTCCCTATTAAAAGGAGGATGTTACTATAATTAGTGAGCTGTTACCTTTACACATTTATAACTAAATCTCATTTATTTTGATCATGTAACCACTGTTAGCACCTCTATACTTCAGTAACTACTTTAAACACTGATTTATATTTATAACTACCAAATTTGGTTTCCTGGATTTCATTTGGCCAGCCTTGATTCATTCGACTGACTGAATATCTTTCAATCAACCTAGTGATTATCGATTACCTACTTTGTGGAGACTGAATGTAGAGACACATCATCCTTGGGCATGAATATTTCATCGAGTAAATAGTGAATCATCATAATCTGATAAGAAGCCTACATTCAATCTTTGTATTTTTACTGAAGAACCTCATTCTGAGCAAATGTTGATTTCCGTAATAACAGTTATTGGAAAGTAAACACTGATGTGTCCCTTCAGTAGTTGTTTTGTCATTCATTTTCTTCATTTGGTTGGGCTATCAGATTGACCGATCCCATGGCGAGTTGTCCATGTTCTTTGTCTCCAATCATTTATCACCAAGATTTGTGTAGATGCATTTTTGATGTACAATGCCAAACATATAATAGTGGATTTAAGCTTAATTGAATCTAACACTATTCCAGATTTAACATCATCTGAATTTGATAAATGTAATTTCTTTGGATTCACTAAATCTTATTTTACTTAAGTCTTGGTCGCAACCAAACACCCTGAAAGAGTCGCATATTCTCTTAACTAGTTTTTATATTTTTATAATAATAATACTAATACAATACATGGTTAGAATTAAAAATAATGGAATTATAGTAATAAATATTCATTCATTAATTAGTATGCAAGAATAAATAGTTAAATTTTTTTATTTGTTGGAATTCCATAAGTCGTGAGTAATAATAATTCATTCATTGATTAATACTATTTATGAAATGCTATATCACTATTAAATCAAATTAAATTAAATAAAAAAAATTTCATATAGAAATAAATACAAATAACTTTTTCGTAATAGTAGTATAAGGTCCCATTTGGGGCAGCTTTTAAGGTGCTTTATGTTTTCAAAATCACCAAGGGGGTTTTTTGGGGAGTCTCTTTATCGTGACATTTCAGAGAATTGTGTGAAAGGAAGCATGTATTGAGAATGGATGGGTTGAGCCGTTGTCCGTTGTGAGTTACGTGGTGTTATTAAAAAAAGACGATGTTGCCCTTAGTACGTTCATGAAATTAGCGACTTAGCAAAACCCTGATATACCTGTGCATCCACTAAAGAAAAGCCTTAGGGCTTTTGTTCTCCATCACCAACCACAACTCTGTTCAAAGATTCTCATTTTAGTCATTCTTTCGACATTCGATTCTTCTCTGATGGAATTTAACTTTGTTTTCCAAATAATGAAATTGTTTTATTTTTCAACATATGTGAGTATGGTAATAAACGTGCAAATGCAACAAATATATCTTTATTTATGCATTTTTTAATGTTGACTTTGATTCTATCACACACATACTCTAATTTCTTTAGTAAACATTAAATATTGCATTATCAAGAAATATGAGTTCAAGGAATTCAAAGGTTTCAAGACTTCTATGCTGCAATTGCAGTATGCAATGTTTTGAGTACACTTCAAGACAAAAATATAACTATGAGAGAAGATTTTATAGGTATCTAAGAAATAGAATACTTGACAATTGCAATTTTTTTTATAGGTCGATGATAGTGAGGAATTCACTTCGGATAGTGCCATGCATAGGAAAGAAAATTTTGAAAGAAAATTCTCCTAAAACTTGATTGTTTGGACATGAAAGATAATGTTATGATATCATTACTTATTATTATTTTAATCTTTATTATCGTGTTATTATTTGTTAAGTGATGTAGTACTTGAAACAGACCTCTGACTTCTCTTTTAGCTGCTAATTTTTTTATTCTATTAGAATTATTGTTTAAAAGCCAAACTTACAACTAATACATATCTATAAGTGCATTATAGTCTTTTTTCTAAGAAACAACTACGACATAACAACTAATCCAAATAGACAAACTACTACAACATTACCAACTTTCTAATGATAGCATTTCTATGAAGCAACTTCACATCCTTTTATTAAAATAGTTGCAACTGACTCGATCAACTCTAAGAGGTTGTCAAATAATAAATTTATGTAGGATTTAACCTGGATTTGACCAAAATCCTGATAGACGACCAGTTTGGACGAAATAAAGCTGCAGTTTCATAAATTTGGAATTTATTGATTTTTGCCATAAGTCTTGGATTTATTAAATCTAATGAATCAATGGATTTAGTGAATCTAGGACGAACATTTCATGAAAAAAGTTAGATATGAAGTTACCTTCCTCCTTTCGTGCAAAAGCAATGCGAAAAAGAAGAAAGATGCACTTTTCGGGTCTTTACGGCTGTATTGTGAGGATCCCTCACTTGTCTTCCCAGTTAGCTCTAATTGTGACTGTATTGAGAGTGTTCATCCACGAAAGTGATGATTTTGGGTTAAACAGGGACAGGGTTAATTGAAGAGTCTTTGGGCTAAACTGGGATAAGGGAGCGATGTAGGCGAGGGTTTATGATAGAAAAGGGAAAGGAGATGGGATTGTTATTTTACTTCAGTTTTATGTAAGTTAATTTTTTTAATTTTAGTTAATTAACAATTAATTTTTAATTAATACATTATCAAATTAATTATTATTAGATAAATTTTTGTATAATTATTTAATACTTGTTTAATAAAAAAATAAAAAATAAAATTTAAATTATTTAATAGTTAATCAATTTAAAATACATTCTTAATTAATATAATTAATAATTAATAATTTAATAATTGATTATTATTAAATAATTTTATAGTTAGTAATTACTTGAATTATTTTTTTCATAATTAAATAGCTTAATAAATAATTAATTATTAATTAGTATAATAAAAAATAAAATGGTAATTAAATTAATTAATTTAAATTAAATTAAATAATTAATTTTTTGGGATATTTATATACGTGCTATTTGATTCCTATATTTTCACATATCAAACTTCTAAACTTCGATTTTTATGTATAGGCCACCCCACCTATAACTGAAACTTAAGATGGGGTGGCCTATACTTAAAAATTGAAGATTAGATGTTTGATATGTGAATACATAGGAATCAGGTAGCTTGTATGTGAAAGCCTCTAATTTTTATGATAATAATAAAATTATTATATTTTAATTATAACTTTTTATTATAACAAACATCATAAAATTTTAAATGCTCATATAGATTACCAAGTAATTTCGTAGGATTTAATTGCATTCATTAAATTCCATGTGAAATAACTTTTAAGATTAAATTTTTTTAAGATTTACTAAATTTAAATTTTAAAAGTTTATTAAATCTACTAATATAAAATTGAATTTGTTGCCATATAGATTATAAAAGTAAAATTTAGATTGTATGCCTTCATTTAGGCAAGCAAAAATCCCATCATAAAAACTTTGTTATTCTTTTGAATTATTTATTAGCAGATAATAAATAGTTACACGTGGAAGTTTTTTTTGCCTCTTCCGAGAAGGAACTTTATCATGTGTGCAAGTTGATTTTGCGCGTTAGGATGAACGATGCTAGGCTTTCCCGCCGCCCTATCCTCCGCCGGCGGGATTCGTCTGTCCGTCTCCGGGCTAACGAAACGATGCCCTAAGACGATGTCGTTCTCTCGTCACTATCTCCCATCGTCGACATGTTTCTCCACTCTCTCTTCTCCAGGCGATTCCTCCGCTGCCAAGCCGTGGCTCCTGGCCGGCCTCGGAAACCCAGGAAAAATTTACCAGGGGACACGACACAATGTGGGTTAATTTTCATTCCATAATTTCAGTTTGAATTTTTTGCCCTTTTAGCTTGGAGCAAAATTTATGGTGCTCGATTGTATCTGGATTCTGGTTGCAGGGTCGAAAATGGATGGACATTTAGGCGTTTCTTAATTTGTATTATTTTTTTATAGTCACGCAATCTTACATTTTATTTTTGTGATACATTGATTTGCTATTTATTTGTTTTTGTTTGTTTGTTGTGATTGCCAGAGAAGAGATAAATGCACATTCGTTCCCTGGAATTTTATCTCTGTTTTTTGTTTTGTTTTTTATTGTGAAACCCTAATTTGGATTTCCCTACGCAAACACCTCTTTGTTTTCGGAATCAAGCTTGCGTTGAAATCTTTCTTGGCCTGCGGAATCGGTCTCAGGTCGAGAGTTTATAATGTAGTTGAAGATTAAATCCAAGATCTTGGTAACAACTTCAAAATCCATTATCGACCGAAGTAGCTATCACCCACAAACAAAATATTAGCATTAACTTCAGAGAATCATATGGTTTTGTTTTCTTTTATCTAGGAGGAGGAAAATGCTTTCTTAATTTATGCTGACATAATTTAGCAAATCTTAGTACATGAAACTTATTGTGAGCAATAATAAGAGTCACTCTGTCAAAGCACTTTATTTGGTTTAAAGTGACTATTGGTGGTACAGTGCATCATCATTATCAGCTTTATCCCAATTATTTGATATCAACTTTATGCATCATTATTTTTTATTCACTCATATTGTGTGTTAACTGAGATGTTAAACCTATGTTTTGTAAGTCATTTTGGACAACTACTGTCATAATAGATCAACTTTTTTTTCCTTTGTACTTTGACGCTATTTTTTTCATATTCGTTTAACATGTGCATTTTTCTATCTATTTGTTGTAGATCTACTAGCTACCCATCTCTATTTTGACTAGCTTATCTTTAATACATTCAACTCCAATTATATTTTAGTATAATAATTTTTATTATATTTTTTTTAGTTTTGTCACTTATTCACTTTAACTTCACATTTTTAACATGCTCAACTTAGCCATCAGTGACATTTTTATCAAACAACACTTGGATTCATATAGCATATATGACCTAATTATAATTTTATAAAAATTAAGTTTTCCCCTAGGATATTACAATTCCGTAAAAATAAAGTTTTCTCCTTCAATCATTTCATCATATAAAATTCTTATGCACTTTTCCATTTTACTATCAATGTTGAATTCTAAAAGCTAAATATTCATCCATGCTCATTTTTTATTTAATAAATTTAATACACTCATACTTAGGTTCCCTTTATTTTCTAATAATAGTGATCGATACACTTAAAATATAAGAAAATTTCAATCATACACAAATGGTTCAAAATGATATAAATCTCAAATTTTGAAGAACCCGGCCTCATACCGATATAAGGAGAATTTTCCTTAAAAGTTGTGTCGACGAATCCACATTCACCAATATACATAAATTTGAGAGAATCTATATTTAACCTCTTATTTTCGATAAAAAAGGTCCTAATCAATTCTCAAAATTCTCCAAGATGGGTCTATTTGGGGCAGCTATAGCTTAATAATAAGCTGTTGTGGATAAGTTGTTGTTTGTTTGTTTTTGGTAGTGTAAAAACAACTGTGTTGCGGCTGTTTCAGGACAAATGAGCATTCTACCCCTATATACTAATATTATTTGTAACAAAACTGTTCATACTAGTACATTCTATACTTTAAAAGCAAATAATTAATGCAGAATATTATAAAATAAAAAGACACTTCATTAAACAGTGAGTAGCATGACTACAAAAATTTTAGAAAAAAGAATATTAAAATAATTATTTTTAAAATGCAGATGACGAGCTAAGTCGTTTTCTAGGGATGCTCTCCATGCCCGATCACTCTTAGCGGTGGAATCTCTAGCACTATTTACCAAAAATAACCACAGTTTTATGTGATTTTTTGTGGACACCTGTAAAACCGTTTTCCGTGGCTATGTGGCTGACGTGAAGTGAGCAAAGAACATTATGTCCATAGTAGCAATGCAATCCTCTGGATGTACCAGAAATCCTCAAGCTCATATTTTTTGAAGGTTTAAAAAACATGTCCTCAGACATAACACAAGTAAAAATTAATAACATAAGTAATTAATTTAAATTTTATTCAGCTTTAAGGTTTCAAAAAACTCAGTATATAAACCAACGAATCTATTACTACAAGATAACATACCTTATAAATTTTTAATTGCCTTTAACCCACGTAATATCAAACTCGTATGTCATATATGCATATAACCAAAAAAGGCTATCTAGAAGAATCTCAAAAACTGTAGCACCGAAAAAAAAGAAGAACTTAATTGCCTTCATTGGGATTTCACATATGACACATACTAATAGCGACATTCAGACCATCCAAAAGAACCTATATGGTCAAACGTCTCATCATAGGCCTCCAGAACACACCAAAAGAAAAAAGAAATTCAAAAAGAAAAAAAAATATACAACTTGCAAAAAAAACCAATACAATAAATATCAAATGCATAAAGAAAAAAAAAGATGAGGATTGGCCTTAGAAATATCATATATGTAGCGGTTGTCTTCAACAACTATTACAATTACCAGATATAAAAACTAACATTCCCTCTAATCACCCTCCAATTATCGCATCCTTAATTCATTTCCTTAACTCTGTCATCTCGCTTGCACCTTCCATATCTTTGGTAAAAGTTTCAAGAATATCATTTTCGCTATGTGGCAAAGACTGTCCAAGACAGTATTTATATGCCTCGGCAGGGACATGTATATGATCCTTGTTCACCATACGGAAGATGTCATTGCGGGAAGGATGCCGCCTAATATAATTGTGGAGAGAAGTCATGAAAATCATAATTAATGTATAACTCATTTCTTCTTCTAAACACCAAAATTTCTACACCGTATAAGAAGGATTGTTTTTGTTGAACAATTCTTTCTTGCCCCGTGTAACTTTGCTGGCTCGCTCAACGGATTCCCAACGTCAACTAAATAATATTTACCTGATGTGATTGAATGATTAGTGTTGAAGGAAAAAAAAGAATTAGGAGAGTAGCACAATCTCAAGCGAACCTATAGGTGGATGTGGGAAGTTGTATTTGCTATTCTGTGTTGCATATTTAAAAATTTGATTTTTTTTGCGCACCGCCCTCTCAACTGGTCATGATAAAAGTGAAGCACTTGTTGAATTAATATATCTCTATGACATTCTGCGTCGGTGACTCACAATGACTGATGAATGCGATCTTCCCATTATTTAGAACATGTACATCAATGTGTGTTCCATCGATTGTTCCAATACAATTCTATAAAGATAATGAAGGGTCACGTAATTACGATATTCATATAAAAATTGAATGTAATAAATAAGAGAAATTATCTTAAAGTATGACATATTGTGCATCGTGTAAAACCTTTGCGGAGGTTCGTTTGAATGTAAGATTTGTTGGCTTTATGATTTGTGAAGAAAAACCGATAAGTGCATTCAACCCTACTGAGAAGTAGCTGCAAATCATTTCGAAAGAGTGGTAAAATTGCTCCATAGCTCCATGCATTGATTCATTATGTGATAGTATGTAAATGGTTATTACTAACACCTCTCGTGAGTCGTTCTGGATGAGTCATAAATTCCATGATTTCTGTGTAGTTCCTTCAACAGATTGGTGAATATCGTTTGTGTCATGCAGAACATATTGCTAAACCTTGTTAAGTGACTCACAAACAACTCCCAAATCCATTTGCCGCTAATATATGAGAATGTTATGCAAGGGGAGCGCTCTGTATACAAGTTGTAATAATTATATATTAAGCATACTACAACTGCAACTTTCTTTCTGTGCTTTTCTCTATTTGCATCCATTATCTCAGTATCGAAGTGACTAACACATAAATATCAATGAATCAGCAAAACCAACATAAACAAATAACATTACTTAAATAAATAAAAAACATGTTGTGAAATGAAAAACTATCAAATAAAATAACATGTCCAAAGCAACATAAATATTCAAAGCGACATGAAAAATCATAAACAAATAAAAATGTCCAAAGTAAATAAACAAATAATAAATATGAAATGTCACACAAGAATCTAAATAAAAAAGTGTCTCTCAAATGTCACTGCTCCTATGAAAATAACGTAGGTAAACCACCCTACAGTCAACGATTATCATCTTGAAAAAGAAAATCTCTCTCTCGATCGGATCTTCAAGCTACTTTATAAAGAACAAGTACGACATGTTCTCGTAAATTTTTGGAGTTGTCTCCAAAATTTACATAATCTGTTGGACAAATGTTGCTTGTGATGAGACATGGTCATTGGTGCATGAACCTATCAATAATGTATCTGACTCCTATTGAAAGCAGCTCCCTCATTTTTTTTCTTCTCTATCATGAGCCGTTTTGATCGACTAGTGGATTCGACCTCATTTCGGTTCAGGTTGGGGCCTTCATTAGAATCACCTGTCTGCCCTAGCGTACCACACCATCACACCACATACACTTCATCGTTGCCACCACCTCCACACACACAATAACAGTACAATCACATCCACACACACAACACATCCATACCAGTATTAGCTCCACACACCAACACCTTCACATGCCTAAAAAAATCCACTAACACAAACATAACCACACAATCACGTCCTCTACACAACCACACCAACACTTCCTTAACCACACACAAACACACCAAACCTCTACCATCACCTCTTCTACACATCCACTAACACAAACACAAGCAAAACCACACCAACTCCTTAACCAAACACAAACACATCCACTATGACCAAACATTCACAACCACAAACCAACCACCACCACCTCACCCACACACAAACACATCCACTAGTACACACGCATCCGCACACCAATCACCCTACACCACCACCTCCACCTCCACCTCCACCTCCACGTCCACACACCAGCCACCCTTTACCACCACCTCCTTGTCTTTCAACACACACACATCCACCCCCACATCCGACATATCAACATCATAAGCCAACATCATCCAAATGTATAGTGACTTAGCAAAAAGAAAATCATAATCCACCATTGCACGTGCATTCAAAACCAGCACGTATTACAACATAATTCAAGAACATAAAGGAGTAAGCATAAGCATTTGCCAAATTGAAAATCCAAAAAATTCAAGCCATTTCACGCGGGATCCCAAAATATCATAAAATCCAACCTCAACCGAGAACCAATGAAGTATAAGCATTTTCCAAATCAAAATCTCAAAAATTCAAGCCATTGCACTGTCGGTCAACTTTTTTTCGAGATTGATATAGATTTGAAAATATGGTATATGAAAATAATTTTTGAGATTTAATTTAAGTATAAAAGATATATAGTTTGAGTTTTAAAAGTAGTATGTTTTAATTTTTGAAAAATGAGACCAAATGGATCTCATTAGTCTGATAGTTTGCATAATCGTGCCTGATACCGCGAATACTACACCTTCCCGAGAGATAAGTGTAGACCTCAGCGATAGACCCAATCCTGCAAACTAAGAGATTTG
>NW_018165107.1:167425-179817 GCF_001263595.1 Phalaenopsis equestris
TCGCGCGAGTGTGGAACCACAGCAATATGGGTGTCTTTTCTAGCTAAAATCGACGTTCCGGACGCGTTGGCGCGGTCCGTTTCGTCATCCGGGGTCGTCCGGACGAGTTTGCCGGCGGGCGAGTCAATTTAAGCCAAAATTGTGTGTGATGCAACAAGTGCGTTGAAGTGCGGCGTTCGCGAGTATTCGAGTCACAAATTGTTCACCTAAGGTCATTTGATCCTATAGGAACTCATTTTCAGACCCTCTGCATGTTGGTCCTTAGCCCTTGCAACTAGAAGTTGAGTGCTTGGGACCATTCGTGCGAGTTTTCACAAAAAATGAGTAAAGAAGCGGTTTGAAGTTCTATGGGAGGTGGGCTCCATTACTAGTCCGCTAGGATGGTCAACCAGGAACTCCTAAGGCTAGATCCTAGGTTCTAAGATTAGGAGGCTAAGACCTCACTAAAAATGAGGTCAACATGCACGTGAGATCCCAAAAATCCTAAAATCCAACTTCAACCGAGAAGCAATGAAGCATAAGCATTAGCCAAATAAAAAGTCACAATATTCTCGAGCACAGAAACACAATACCAAGCAAAACCACTGCACAGAGGAACCCATGCTGGGTACAAAGGCACAAAACCAAAAGCCACACAATTAGGGTAAAAAAACCACCCACAAAGATTGCCCAACACGAAGAAGAACCACCTGACAGAGGAACCACCACAAAGAGGAAACCTAAAAAATATCAGAGACATACACAGTTTCAAAATCAAAGACAATAACATAGTTAAGGTAGGGATTACCCAACACGAAGAGGAACCACTGCACAGAGAAACCACCGCATAGAGAAGTAACACCTCACACGGATCAAAAGATCGCAACAAAGTCACAAAGGAGATAGAGGAGAGGGAGAAGAGAACTCACCGAGAGAGGCACAAAACATCAACTGCGAGAATCACAAGAGAGAGAGAGAGGGAAGAGGAGAGGATCGCTAGGGCAAGAAGTGAGAGAGAGGGTTGTGGGAGAGGAGGGGCAGCTATGGCAAGACAAGACACAAGAAAAATGATCGCGATAGAGCAAGGTCAGCCACGTCAACACTCCAAGAACGAACGCGGGCCGTGAGGTTTTGATTTTTCATAAATCATCCGTGTTGTCGAAACCAAACGCAAACCATCGCGCTTTCTGACGACGCCATGATACAACCGCTGCCCCAAGTGGGGCCATAGTCTAATACTACAATATTCAATGCAGCACATTTGAATTCCAGCAAGAACACCAAGCAGAATATTTTAGTTTTAACACACACACACACACAAGTTCTAACCACACTACCATGTGGCAAAAGGATGAAAACTATCAGATCAATTAGCCTGTAATGCCTAAGAAGGCAGCTGAATCCACTGAACCCATCCATAGTGCTGTTAAAGGAAATTTACGAATGGAAAGAAACTGTTGAAGGAAATACTATAAATGGAATGAAGCCTTTGAAGATAATAACACTGATGGAAGGAAGCTGCTGAAGAGAATTGAAGTGGAAATCAACAAAACTTATCTATAGTCGTGCAGAAGGAAGAAGACAATATGGAACACAATCCCAAAAAGATCACATATGGTTGCGTAGGGGCTTTTCACATTAGTCGTTTTTGCTACTGGTATATTGCAGACTGTAATGTTTGCAATTTCTTTTGTTAAAAAAAAAGGGGAAAAAAAACATAAGAAAGAGGGGGGTGAGATCCAAAAGTTGTTGCTTACCTTTTTGAGCAGTTTCGACTTATTGGACATTTTTCTCGGGAGATGTTTGGGTTGTATTTATTGCAAAATAAGTAATTAGGTGACATATATTGGGATCCGATGAGTATGGTTGTTTTTAGAAGAAATCAGTGGCTTGTAGAGGTTGTGTTGGAATTATGAGACTAGTTGAATTTGTGGTGTTTGGTCTTGCAGTGTTTAGAGTCTCAGATGGGATAGTTTATGATGATAATTTTAATAATTTTAATTGCTGCAAATCCGAAGGAGTTTTTTTGGGATGTGGGATTTGAATCTCCGACTTTGTCCTTATAACAGCTTATATGTTTCTTTATGGATTTCTTTCCAGGTGGGTTTTGACATGATAGATACAATAGCTGAAGCTGAAGGGATTTCAGTGGCCAAAATACACTGTAAAGCATTACTGGGCAAAGGTACACATTTTTCTCTAGGAATTGTCCACACTGTATTTTTTGGTTTTAATAAGCTAGGTATGGCCGTTCTTTTGATACCATTTTCATTTTCCATCACATATGCTTATGTCTAAATAATATATCACACAGGTTTTAGTAGCTCCTTCTCTTTAACTTTTCGTCCAAATAATTTATCACTAAAGTATAACTAGCTCATTCTTTTTATCTTTTAGCTGGAGCAATTTTATTGCTATCTAAACTTCAACCTGTTCTTTGATGTGCAAAACTTGTGCTTTCTGTTTGTTAAACATCTGAATATCTCGTGCTACATTTTAAATGTTATATTCTACTGCTTTAGGAAATTGTTTTATTACTATTATATAGTTTTGATTTTCATCAAAATTCTATTTTTTAATCTTTCAGTTGATGCAAATTTTAAAGTTTTTATTTATTGGAAACATGAATCATGCGCGTTAACATTTTTTTATTTCTTTTGTCATAGTTTTTGTTTGTGGCTCAATTTTTAATAAAATAGGCATATGACATGATTCTATGGAGAATGCGATGTGTTCTGCGGTACTTTAATTATCTTGATGAGTTTTTTTTACTATTGTAAGTTATTTAGATTCAGATCTTGTCAAATTTTGTAGTACAAATATGCAATTGCTTCTGATTCCTTGCTTTTGCAAATACGTCTCTCAATTTTGTTTATCCACTAATTTGAACCTTCCATTGTTGTGGCTGATTTTTTAAGCTATTTGTCACGAGCTTGATCGGATGGTTGGAAGTAGTAAGGCAGAAACAGACTATTGGATTGAAAGTTTTTCTTTTAAATAGAAACAGACTATTGGATTGAAAGTTTTTCTTTTAAATAATATTGATAAAGTTTTATAAAATGAAAACTCAAGTCATTCAAAGAAGCCAATTAAATCCAAGATTTTCTTTTATCACTTATATATTAAACACGCCAGATTTATACAAAGATATATAGGATCAATTTATTACCTTTCTCTCACTGCTCTTCTTTGATTAGCAATTAATTTTCTTTTATCATCCATTTATTTAAAGGAAATCTACATTAAAATATTCATCAGCTATATTGTTATTTAAACAACTTAGTAGCTAAATATATTTCTAAATTATATTAATTCAAAAAATAGAAAATAATGTGCATGACAATTCTTAAAGTGAATCAATACATATCAATTTATTATAAGAAAAGTTTTCACATAATTTTTCGCAACTCATATTTTTATATAGTACACCTACCATAAGAGTTATCATCTAAATGTGTACTAGAAAATCACACTTTTTAATAACTTTTTCCAAAATCCATCGTCAAATGAGTAGGTAGTCTTTTGTATTTTCATTTATGTGCATTGCTATTTTGTGTCCCCAACTAGCATCATTAGGGGTGGATTCCCTCATTCAAACATGCACATTGTTTTTTTTCTTTTTCTCAAAATTTTGCAATAATCATATCAAATATGCATGTGAAGTAATCATTGAACATTCAAAACATGAATAATACGGGACTTTATGAATTTAATATACAATTCTTAAATGAAATAGAGAAAAATAATTTTACACAAATAAATTTTTTTTCAAACAATAAATGCACTTAATTTGGAGGAATTATAAATAATTACTACAACATAAAAGCATAAATATCATCATTATTGAGAAATCTTGTCTATTCATTTCTCTTTGGAAACACTTCCTTTAGTGAAATAATTATAATATAGCCTCACACGTGATTAGTATTTATTTGTTTACTTAATTATTTACTATATTTCTTTAATATTATCTTTTACTCTTTCTATCTAATTTTATATTCGTTATCTTCTTATTTAGCCATTTAATAAAATTTAATTTCTTAATCTAATTTTTACAATTTTATAATTTAAATTTTATAAATTATGTCCAATCTAATTTTGACTATAGTTAGTTAGACATTAAATTTATGTTTATTTTATCTCGTTATTAAGTTTGAATGAAATTAATTCATGCTAATACGCGGGTTTGATTATTCTTTTGCCCAAATATTTTCTATACTCTTCAATTAGAGTTAAGGTTAATTAATTAAAGATTGTCTTATTTTTTTTTCTCGTCTCCTCAATGCTTAAGATCTTGTAATCCTAACCTTAATTATATCATTTTTTTCTATAATAATTGCAAATTCATGTTTTCTATACATTATCATAAACATTAAAATTTATGTAATTATTTTTAATTCAAATCAACTAATTTATTAAAACTTATTTCTTGTCACTAAATCATTAAGGGCCCGTTTGGGGCAACGTATAGGCGCGGGCGGCGTTTTGAAAACGCCTTCGTGCCGTTTGGATAGTACGTTCAGATAGATTATTCAGAAATGCATTTTTTATTTCCTTAATAGATGGGGCCGCGGAATCGACTCCACGGTCCGCGTCTCGAATCTGCGTTCAAAGGTTATTTCATCCCGTGCCCCTTTTGCTTTTCGTCTCCCCCTCGCTCGATCTCTCTTGCCCTAGGTCGATCGAGCTCTCACACCCTTCTGGTCGAAGTATCTGTTGCAGGGAAGAAGTTTGGACAACAACTTCGTAGTGAGGGCGGTCGAAGGATCTCTGCCCCGATCGAGAACCAGTCAACCGTGGTGAGTTCTTCTTCAAATCCTGTCTCCATGATCGCAAATTTATTCTTGCTGTAACTGAGCATAATTTTCTTCTCGAACGAAGTTTGAGAAAGATGGAAAAAAATAGCATCAACTGAGAAGAGAGAGAGAGAGAGAGAGGTAGAATGGGGGTTATGTCAAGGCGGTTGTTGCCCGTCTGCGTTAGTATCTTTTGCTTCTATCCAGCTTTGAGGTCGAGATCCGGACAACCTGTGAAATGATACAAAAAGCTTTCCAATATCTTTTCTCGCTCTCAGGTAAATATCCTTGTTTGAGATTCTTTTTTGCATGATGTAATTCTTTGGTTTACCTTGTTATTTATATAGAATTGGAACAAGATATAGAATTGGAACAAGTTGCGGCGTTGTTCATCAGCAAAATTGATTGGCGTTCTTAAATGGTACTTAGGTGTTTGGTTTAATGCTATCTAGATTAGTGTTGTATGGATAATAAAGTTATTCGGACAACAATAGTGTCCATCAAATGCAACATACTTGGTTCAATGCTACCTTGTTTAAAAAATGTAAATATTACTTGGAATGATCAATGATTCTTACGTTGTTATTTGTTGTCATTTTTTATAGCCAACATATTTAGCTAATATTTTGATGTTATTAGAGCAAAATTTATGTCATTTGTGAAATTAATTTTTGAAGATATTATCAAACCAAACAAATGTCCCCCTTAAGCAATATAATTTTTCCCTTGTGGCATATTCTATTACCTTCATAATATTTATTCCTTTTTTTGGAAGCACAAACGCTTCTAGAGAGTCCTATTATGTCAGACACATGGAAAGTCTAGGACACCATGTCAGATTCACCATTTGACATATCATGTTTTTAATTTCCGCAAGTTTAGCACACCCCTTGGACCTTTTTAGAGATCTCTTGTATAGAGGCACATATATTACAAATAAACTATTCCACAGATCATGAGAACATGGTTCATCATATTTGATTTAAGTCTTCTTAGTAACTACTTCAGCATTTAAGTGGTGATACCTATGATGGTACTGCCATAGTACACACATTCTTTTGTGCTTGCTTCATAAGACAACCCTTTTTTGAATATAAAATAAGGAGAAAACATGAGTTGAGGAAATAAAATTGAAGAAAAGAAATGAATTTAACAAGTCAAACATCATAGAATGCTATGGGGATTTCTAGATTCTCGACGACTTTAATCATTTGAGCCAACTTTGCTTCAGACACACACACACATATTTTTTTAGGTTTCTTGATACCCACTCTTAAATGAGGTGTATATCTTTTTTTGTATTATTATGAAGTGATTTTTCTTGGTTTTAAACTATAAAATATATAGCCATGACAGTTCTGTTGCAAACAGCACAACTGCATAGCGACAGAATGATCATTTATCCAAAAACAATTGCAAATCAGCTGTTTTCCAAATGCATAAACCAAACAGTTAGCAAATTTATCTAGATCAGGGGCAGAACGATCATTAATTCAAAAATAACTGCAAATCAATTGTTTTTCAAATGTACAAACCAAACAACCAGTCAGCTTATCTGGATCAGCTGTTGATCAGTAGCTTATCAGGATAAACTGCTTATCTAAATAAGTTGGATAAGCTGTAGTTGCCCTAAACATACCCTAAATTAATGAAACATTGATATATAGTAAAATCATTATAAATATAAAAAATTGACTTTCAGATTTTAAATTTTTTTTTCATTTTTTGATTTAGTATGCATGCCTCAAAACTTTTTTTCTTTCTTCTGTCTTTTCCAAAATATCAGTTGTTCTCACAAGCTCTAATGGAAAAGGTTCTTTTTAGTACAAGTCAAACCTAGGGTTTGGAAATTTCATGTAAAATTTCTTTATAGAAGCATAAATTTTATTTCTGAAGAATATAAGAAAGAAAACCTAAGGAATTGTTTGGAATCACTTTCTGTTTTCTATTCTTGTTTTTTTAGTCAGTTTTATTTTTGTTTTGTTTTCTGTTTTTAGAAAACACGTTTGGTACTTTATGATTTATATATTTTAAAAATAAAAAAAATTATAAAACATGTTTGATTGAATATTTTTAATTTTTTATTAAAGAAAAAATCATACTTTTTGTAAAAATGATTGTGTCCAAGTGCATTCTAGTATTAAGCTCTACTGCCCATGTCGTATACTACATTTTCCTTGCTCCACCCAACACGAAGCATTATCTGTGGCTGGGGCGGCGTGCTGGGGCAGACAACCAATTGGGATAGGCGGGCAGCACCTGGGGGGAGGGGTGCGACTTGCGATGGCGGGGTGCCAGCGGCCGACGGAGAGCAGTGGGACTCGTTGTTTTTAGTGTTTTAAAAACATGCAAAAACATGTTTCTTTTATTTTTTAGTATTTTAAAAACAGAAGTGTTCATCTAAAAAATAAATCATAAAAATAAAACAAAAAACAGATAAGCAAACACTATTTTTTTATGTTTCCTATTTTTTACTTTCAAAATTAAAAAATAAAATACAAAAATTGATCCCAAATAGCCCTTAATTTTTGTAGTCAAAATTCATACTTAAATTGAGCTTGGTTTGGTTCATCATTATCGAGCCCCTACATTTTCTTGCACGAATGCTTATGGTTTCGATTTGGCATGACGCATTCTTCCCCTCTCACATGGCTCGCTCGGACTGCTTGCTCGTGCACTTTGCTTTCATTATTGTTCTCCCTTGCTTGGTCATTGGCTTGCACGCTATCTCTCTCGCTATCTCTCTTGCTCCTTTACTGGCTCTACCCCTCTTTCTGTTTCATTCCTTCGACTCCTTCCTCTGCTTAATGGTAGTTGTATAAGAGACTATGCAATGATGCTTATGACATCTAATTGACATCGTTTTAACAGGTGTCAATTTACGTCTCCATTTTTATTTCAGGGAAATTTACGGGCATTCCACAATTCTTTTGTATTTATATTTTTGATGCCTAAAGTTTGATTTTTACATCTATAACACCATGATAAGGGTGTAAACAAGCCTAACTTGAGCAAGCCTAGAGCTTGTTCGTGTTCAGATCGTTTGAATTTTATTTGCTCGAAATAGCTCGTGAATAGCTCTGTTTATGTTCTACTCAATTCAAATTCAGATCTGTTTGAATTAGGTTGTGTTCAATTTTAAGCACCAGAGGCTGCATATTTTGTTTGATTCAAAATCAAATTTGTTCGAATTAGGTATACTTCGATAATATTATTGTATGCATCATATCTGAGGAGTAGTTTCATCATATGAGGATGATTTTCAAGGTTTTGTGGTCGGAAAAATTATATGCCCACTCGAAGTAGTGCCACTTCATGCCAGCTTAGATATTTTTCTTGGGTTATATTGTATCCAATGCAGACGTTCAGATAGACCCGAGAATGACAGAGGCGATCGTGAGTTGGACGACCCCATAGTCCTTTACTTGGTTGAAACAACTCTTGGGACTGACATCCTTTTACAGGTGGTTCATCAAGAGCTTCAACATTATTACCTCTCCTAACAAAGATTTTGAAAGGGGAGAAGTTTCAGTGGACAAAGGCCGCCCAGTCCAGCTTTGATACTCTGAAGGAGAATGTGACACATGCCTCACTATTAGCCTTCTTAGATTTCAGTCAGTTATTTGAGGTGAAGTGTGACATCTCTAATGCAAGAATCAGAGTAGTGTCGCCAGGGAGGACACCATATATTTTACATCAGTGAGAAGTTGAATGAGTTTAGAAGAAAGTATTCAACATACGACAAACAGATCTATGCCATTGTGTGAGCCATCTACCACTGGAGCCATTACTTGCCGACGAGCGAGTTCACTTTATTCAAAGATCATGAGAAGCTGAGATTCTTGAATAGCCAGAGTAAGCTAAAGAGTAGATATGCTTCGTGGGTTGAGTTCTTGGTGTCATTCCTTTTCAAGTTTAAACACAAGGTCTAAAGTCAGAATCATGTAGTTGATGCCTTGAGCCTCCACCATTTACTGATTACCTTCCTGTAGTCTAGAGTGGTGGGATTTGAGATTATGAAGTTGTACATGGCAGACAAGGATTTCAGGGAAATTTGGAAGTAGTGTCAGGAGAGGCCCATATGGACATACCATCGAGATGATGGTTATCTGTTCTACCAAAACAAGGTGCGTGTGGTCAGAAGTTTGTTGAGAGAAACCATCATCCAGGAGTCACAACGGGTACTAAAAGGATATTTTGGCAGAGACAAGACCCTTGTGCTAGTGAAATAACACTTATACCCGCCACACCTAATGAGAAATGTGGGGTGATATGTCCGTTAGTGCTGAATGCCACTTGCCAAGACCGAGGACAAAATACAGGGTTGTACATACCACTACCGATACCAGAGGCCCCTTGGGCAGACATCAATATGAATTTTGTGGTGGTTTTCCGTGGACACAAGAGAACAAAGATTCAGTGATGGTCGTGGTTGACATATTCTAAAAAATGTCTCTTTTTGTGCTGTGCCACAAGATGCTAGACCCGTCCCATGTTGCTGATTTGTGCAGTAGGGAGATTGTGAGGCTGCATGGAATACCTCAGACCATTGCCTTTAATAGGGGTGTCAAATTTTAGAGTCACGTATGAAGAACCCTTTGAGGAAAACTTGGTACTAAATTCCAATTATGCTCGGCTGCTCATCCACAGATAGATGGTTAGACATAAGCGGTGAACAAGAAAGAGCTTGAGAAACCCCTCAAGGTGCTTCATAGTAAAGAACATCAAGCATTGTGAACTGCTACTAACTTAAGCTGAATTTACATACAACAGATTTGCAAGCCAGATTATAGGACGCATGCCTTTTCAGATTGTGTATGGGTGCATTCCTTTCATTCCTCTTGAGTTAGTACTAGTTTTTTTTTTACGTCGGAGATCAACAGGGATGCTGAGGCAAGAGTTCAGGAAATTTAGAGGCTACACGAGCTGGTTGAGAAAAAAAGATCACCAAACAGAATCACAAATACCAGAAGCAAGCTAATAAATCTAGGAGAAATATGACCTTCTAAGAGGGGGAGATCTTGCGTGGATCAGATTGAAGAGAAGGTTTTCTCCATGATCGTTCAGAGAATTCAAGCTCGGAGTAGATAGACTTTTCAAAAGCATCATGAAGTTGAATGATAATGCATACAAGATTGATTTACTGGGGGATTACAACATCTTTGCTTCCTTCAACGTGGAAGATTTGACTCCATACTAATAGGACATGGATGCTTCGATAAATGAGGTCGAAGCTCTCCCAACCTTAAGAGATTGACAGGGGCACGAACGAGGCAGGAGCGAGAAGACTGAACCTATCACACCCCAACTAAGAGATTGACAGGGGCAGGAGCGAGAAGACTGAACCTATCACACCCCAACTATCTCCCTTTGTAGAGTCAATCATAGTACGACAGAGGCTGGCAATTTGGTTATACCAACTCTCATAAGCTCTTGTCGATTTTTATAATTAGGACATAGTGGGTGATGAATTAGTCTAATTGGATCGCTGCAACATACATTATACAATTGCATAAACATACTCAGAAACATGAAAATCCTAAATCCAAAATATAAAAAATATACAGAATTGTTAAATCCAATATAATAAAAATACGTATCCAAAATATGTACAAAACTCTCAAAATTATCATGCAAAAGTTGTACAAAGACACAACTGACTACTCGACCGGATGCTCGTTGCTCCTACCTGAAAGACAACAATAAAGAATGAGCAACAATAAACTCAAAAAAATAATCAGAGCTAATATAAGCTTTTATACATGAAACGGAAACAAAGTGCATAATCTTATGAAATTATACATATCTTCTTACAAATCATAACTTGTTAGCATAATAAAGAACATGAAAAGAGAACAGGTATAAAAATCACGATTAAGGTGTAACTTGTAGGTCATATGCGTGAATTTATAAGCAAAAACATGTTCATAGCTGTTTATTGTATGTAATAGTAGCAATATCATTTCTTAGAGGTCATTTCACGGTAATTTTACTTTTTTAATGTATAAGGTTCAACTATTTTCATTTCCTTTTATCATGGGTCATCACTCAGCCCCAAATGCCGTATAAACTATCGATAAAGATAGGGCTTCCCCAACATAGCAGTTATCGATAACCCTCCTGATACTTAGAATTCCCTATTGTTCTATCATTGCCTAATTCTAACGGTTTCAGAGTTTCGTTCCCGTATAAATATCAGGAGTCGAGAATAATTTATCTCTACATAATGTACTTACAAACACTCATGTAATAGTTTATTATTAATATTCCTTGTGATATTTAAATCATCATTTCTGTATTAAGCATTTAGAAGACATTACATGTATTATAGATAAAACATAATAAATGAATACTTGCAGGGAATTCATATTTTAAGTATAGTTATATGTAACATAGACCGATCGTAGCATTACATGTATCATAAGAAAAGTAAACGTGCATTAATATATTCAATAGTAGGTATCCATTCACAATATGCAAAAAATTCTAAGTGCATCTGTGTCAACATAGAAATCATATGAAAGCTTATAAAATATTTTTCTTAAACTAGCACAAAATTATTTTATCTGACTTGACGGAGTAGCCCTACGATGAGTGCTCATACGCTCTTCTCGAGCTCACCGTCTCCTATAGACAACCTATGGCTACAACATAGGGTTTCATTAATTCTGGTTCATAGCATGAATTAACAAAAAAAAAAAGACTTTGTTTGCCAAAACATATCTTAAAAGGACTTCTCAGCATATCTGATCCGTCCGAAACTGCTTAATTTTCTTCCTATCACTTTTAACCACACCACCCCTATGCTGATTTTGTGCTATAATATTTTTAGAAGCTTACAAAATCAATTACGACACTTCCATCACAAAATTGGTGCCTTCAACGACTACTAGAAATTGTTCATAGCACGAAAAATGAGGTAAACATCGATACGAAAGTGAGAGGAAGGAAATGAATGCTTAAATTGCATCGAAGAGGGATATATACTCACCCAAAGACCACGAAAGCTTGAAATGAAAGTCTGTGACTTACAGGACTGCCACTCGTTTTGTTATTGCTCGACCCGCTGCACTATAACAAAAGTTGGGCCTTCTGAAGGGCCGCTGTTGATCTATATGTGAGAGGGAGAGGTGAAATCAGAAAGAAGGGAATTAATTCAAGAGAAAGGGGAGGAAAATCAAAGCTCTGTACTCATTCGACCAAAATTAAAGAATAATAGGGGCGTAAGTCGGTGGAGAACACTAATAGAGTGATTAGGGAAAATGATTAAGAAATAATTAAGGTCTGTTTTGGATCACTTTCTGTTTTTTTTGGGCTTTTGTCTGTTTTATTTTTAATTTATTTATATTTTTTGTTTTTAGAAAATACGTGTAATACTGTTATGATTTATATGTTTTTATTTAAAAATAAAAAACATATTTGGTTGGATATTTTTTAATTTTTTAAAGAGAAAACTAAACTTTTTATAAATAACTGGGTTCACGTATGCTCTAGTTTTAAGCTCTGCTGCCTATGACGTATATGACGTCTTCCTTGCTCCACACAGTACGAAGTATTACATGTGGGCGGTGGGCGGGTAGACAACAGCTGACGGCGGGCAGCAACTGGCGGGGGCGG
>NW_018165107.1:179827-218876 GCF_001263595.1 Phalaenopsis equestris
GACAGGGTCTAACGGTAGGGGCGGGCTTGGCTGGGTAGGGGCCAGCAATGGGTGGTGAGGGTTGGGCGGCCTTGGGGGGTTTTTGGGGTGGGGGGGTTGCAACGAGCGGCGTATAATAACCCATTTTGAAAAATCGGATAAAATTTTTATTGACCTAATATATACTTGAATTTTTGCATCTCTCATATTTTAACCAAGTTAATTTTATAAAATTTTACGCGTTAAATGGATCAATTAATTATAAAAAAAATATATATAAATTTTGAATAGATTGAAAGATTTAAAAATTTGAAGTAACAACTTTATTAGCTTAATTAAACTCTTAATTATCCGTAATCTTGCATTCTTATTATAGCCACCGTCTTACTCACGGAAAAAATTTGCGTACGATAGACGTACGCAGCGATGTGTGCGATAACCAATCGGAAGAAGCCGCGTATTTTGCACCGATCCCACGACGTTAAAATAAGGTTATAAATAGGAATTTTGTCACGCGTGACCCGTCGACCCGACCCGCGATGTAGCACGCTTGTAACCTTCTTTGTAACTCCGATGTAACATTCTTTTAAATCCCGCGGTCGGCCTGCATTAACGCTCTTGTAACCGCGATGTACTCATGTTATACCTTCCGTGGTAATCTCCTATGTAACGCGACTGTAATTTTGTTGTAATCCGGTTGTAACCTTGCCACTATACCGTGCGTGTAACCTGAATGAAACTTCCTTATAACGTCGTCGCAACGGAACCAGGGTTATAATCCTTTTGTAACATCTTAATTACGAATTGTAACCTTTGTATAATCTAAAAAAAATAGTGTTTTATAACCTTGGTAAAAGTTAGAAACCAGACAGTAACTTTTCATTTTCGAAAAACAGGCATTCGCGCGTGCTCGCGCGTGCTAGGGTTTTCCTTCCTAGGGTTTTCCTTCGTCGTCTTCCTTTCGAAGGTTAGGGCAGTAGAGTTTGGATTAGTTTTGTGAAGGAACACTAAAATGGAAGAGGACATCACCGAGACTACGAAGACGGATTTGGAAGAGGCCAATGTCGCGGACTTGGGAGAGGCTGAGAAGCCTGAATGCGAGGAGGCACCGCAAATGGTCAAGGGCGGGAGTCAAAGAAAAAGAAAGATATTGAATCTAGATATTTTTAGGTTTTGATTTCTAATCCTTAAAGCTTGGTTATGTTGTTAGGTTTTATTTTTTAAATTTCACCCTTTTTATCATCATTTGGATTTTAATTGGATCTTAAACTATTATGATGTATTATTGTAGGTTTTTGAGCACAAAATCAATGAACTGCAGGTACCGTCCATCTGAAGTATAAGAAGTCCTAGATAAGGTTCGACCATCAGTGGACGAGGAAACATGAAATAAATTAGAAGTCATGAGTTTAGCTCAGTTTTTTGAACTCCCACCGCATCCTCAAGATCATATTCTGATAATGCACATAATAAATTGTTGGAATATTGATCGAATGACATTCAATTTCGGAGGGAAAGAACTCAGATTTTATGCAGACAAAGTTGCACTCCTGATAGACATGCCAAATAGAGGGTTACCTGCATACTGGAGTAATGCCCCGCCAACTAGTATGAATGCGAGACAAATGAAGACCGCACTGCTGAACTATTCACCAGGAGAGTCCTCGAATAACCTTTTGCAATTATTAATAAATTTTTTAATGTCAAATTTACTTTTTCCTTCAAATAACTTAAGAATGTCGAAAGAGTTGTCATCTATTTGTGAGGATGTAGAATCTTTTACAGCATATAATTGAACAACATTATGTAATTTTCTGATTGAGCAACTGAATATTTGTGCCACGAAAATAAAAAAGACTAGCCACTGGGATACATTACTTGTTTTGTATTCCTTCTAACGGTTTGTCTTATTCATATAACTTTGAAAAGTACAATTCATAATTTTGGGCAGCGCGATAAATTATTGTATCATGTTTCGTGCAACTTTGATTTTATGAGCATGTCTTTGGTCCTCCCAGTAGTGCCTGAGCTTGGACCAAGAATGCTGAGGTGACCAGTAAATGTAAAGTGGAATTTGGTAAAGATTCAACTAGCCTTTAAGAGGCTCACAGCCGCCGTGGTGAGTTATTTATTTCTTTACTCCCTAGCTTATTATAATATTGTGATACTTTCATTGAGTTTGAGTGTATTTATTGGCTTGCAGGTATATGATTATTTCTTTGAAATAAAAGACAACGAGCATCATTTACTTTCCCCTCCTCTTGAAGAACCATCCAGCCCTGCAAAACATCTTCCACAATAGGAGACTTAATCCCGACCACAATCTCCCACGTTCAGTCATGTTTTGCTATAGTTCCTTATCGCAGCGGTCCATAACCAACACATGCTTATACATATACAGATACTAGCCCTCGTATTGGTTTTCAAGAAATACATGAACTACTTGGAGATCATCATAAATTGTTCATGAACTTTAAAGACACAGTTGACACTCGTCCGACAAATGTAGAGAATACAATTTCAAAGTTAAAAACTGAAGTCGAAGATTTACATAAAGCAATAAAACAACCTGGTGGGGAATTACCAAGGAAAGATACCAAAGATTCCCCACTAGAAAACTTAATTTGAAGGATTAAACTAAGAGAGGGTAGAAGAAAAAGACAACTCAGTTTCCCATACATGATTTTTGAACGGAAGAAGAAAAGTAAACCAACACAGGAAGTTGTTGAAGAGCCTAAAGAAGTATATACATTTCCAAAACATCATCAAATTCAATTCTTCATTGCTAATATAATTAACATTTATTAATTAATAGGTTGGAACTGTAAATGAAGGTGAAACAGACCAATTATATCATTCACTATCTGTTAAAGAAGAGGCAGGGGATGTAAATAAAGGGGAATCAAGAGCTTTAGAGCTTACTATAAATGATGACATTATTGTTGATCAACCAACTATAGATACTACGGAAGTGACAAAATTTTGGGCGAAAGAGGAAGATCAGGAGCAGATGGAAACACAATATGTTGATGAAAATTATCCTGATAAGGTGTAGAATATTTTCTTTAAGAGTTTGTATAACAAATTTTAATATTCAAACTATACAAGGTTATTTGCTTATTTTATAGATCTGTCCAACGCCATTGGTGATCGATTTTCCTGCTAGACAACAAATTCCAGATTATATGCGGGAAGCCATCGACCTCTGTTGTAGCAAATTCACCGACTTGTTAGTGTGTTATTTTTTTTAATTGGTTTAGATGTTCTACCTTTGTATAAATTTGACGTAACATTTATATATTTGAAATGTAGAGGTGATTTAGTTATTAATTTAAGACATGTGTCGTTAACATAACGTTATCTCGATGAACTCCTCAAGAAGGGTTGGTTAGAAAATGAACAAGTTGATTGTTTTACAATGTTGATGGAAAATAAAAGATGTCAAACACCACATTTATATAATTCATACTTATATCTCTTCATGCCACTTGGTAAATTTTGCAATTCCCTTGTCCTATAATGTACCTAAATACATCTAACATGATCATTTATTCTTATGTGATGTCTCCTTTTATGCAGCTGTATAAAGTTGAAAATGTTAAAGGATTTGTGCAGCGCATTATAACTGAAACTGCTGCTAATGTCGAGTTGATTCTACTACCAATAATAAATAATCAACATTAAACATTATTAGTTGGGGCAATGAAGGAGCGCAGATGGAGATTTAACGACTCCTTACCAAATAGAATGCATTTGAATATCACCGACGCCATTGTAAGTAGACAATGTTAATTACTTTATGCTTTAGACAAACACCAGCTCATTCATTTCTACATTTAACTGTGCAGATTAAATATTTTTTGAATGATATTGGGGAAGCGTTCCAAACTGATTTGAGTAAATGACCGGTACATATGGCCAGAGGCATACTAGTACAGAGTAACAGTTTTGAATGTTGAGTTTTTGTATGTAAATATATACAAAGAATAGTGCAAAAGAATAAAGTTGATTGTAAATAATATTTGGAATGACAGAAGTCTATGCCATTATTTAGAGCAGCAATAAGATACGAGATCTGCAAATTCGCTTTGTCAAGAACATAATTCTTAAGGAGTGATTACATGTTTATGTTTATTATCATTTACCCTCTAGTCAGCAAAAAAATCATCATTTTGAGCTAAAGTTCTTAAGGAATGATCTTGCTTTTCTTTCTTTGTAATGCAGATCCAGGTGCTAAAGTTAGAGATGCTTTGTCAATAATATATGTTTATGTAAATTCGCATTGTCCGGAATATATTTTTTAAGGAATGATCTTGGTTTTCTTTCTTAATATGACAGATCCAGGTGCTCAAGTTAAAGACGCTGATTTTAAGATGTTGATTTGAGATGCAAGTGCTGATATGGGTTCTTTGTGTTTCAAGATGCTGATTTTAAGATGTTGATTTTATCTTACCGATTTTATATTGCAATATTTACTTAGTTAGGCATTTATTCAGAAAGATACTCATGCAATTTCAATTTGTGCAGGAACGAAAAAAAAGAAAAGAGATAACATAGGAACCATATGGGTGGATGACACAGTTTCACACATGCTTCGGTCTGGATGACCATATTGGTGTATGCTACAGTTTAACCGAAATTTGGGAGCTATTGGATAGTTTTAAATACTATACTTTACCATGTATTTTGCGGTTTAAATTCTGGACATTCTAATGTATTATTTGGTTTGGAGATATAACCATGTATTTTGGGTTTCTTTTGCAGTTTTATGTAATGATTGTAAAAGATTTCTTGAGCTGTGAATAAAAGTATAAATTATGTGTTTAAAATCTGTGTATAAATTATGTGTATAAACTGTGGCTAAGATTATATATTCTTTGGTTTCAATAATAAATCCTGTGGCTTCAATAATAGCTTGAGTTCTTACGCACAGAGGAAGCATCACGCACACATGGAGCTTATAATCAATACAAAATTTTGTTATTTCTCTCTCAATACCCTTTTAGTCTGGCATTAGATATTCCTTTAGGGCGCATTTTGACAGGATCATTCAGATTCGATTCATTGTTGACAGACTTTTTATTTTTTCTTTTGTTGGCTCCTAGCCCTAGAACCTTTACCAATCAATATGTCATCAATATCTAATGACAATTTCTTCATGGACTCCCTCATGCGCTGCTCAGCTTCTAGATTGCCCTTTGCTTTTTGGGTGCATTGATATGCAGCTTTCTGCATGTGTGTTTGGAATATTAAGTCGCCTTTAATATCATTCGAGGTTTGTGACTGTTGCAGATGCATGTACCCAGAACTGTTATATACATCTCTTTTTTGCATTTTCAGACCATCTCAATAGTAGATATTTATCAGATATCTTCTTAATATATAGAAAGTTTAGGACTTTTAGAGAGTGTGCACATAATAACCCTATTATTTCGAACTTCCTGCAGCTGCACTTAATATCCAAATTCAAACTGTCAAAATGAACTATCCAAGTAGTGTTTGTCTTATGATCATCCAAATTCTTAATGAAAAATTCAGTATTACAGTTTATAAAGGCATGTAATTGAAGACCACGTGACTCGTGTATAACTTTTTTCTCAAACATTGTGTACAGCTTCCTTGAGTAAACTATAGCTGCCTGCCTCAGTATTGGGCTGCTCTTCGCGACAGGAGTAATCATAGATTGATTACATTTGAAATCCTCGTCCTTTTCATTACGCCTCCATGTTCTCATTGCATTTTCAATGCCCAAGAAACAATCTGTAATAGAACTTGTAGGTTTTGAGACACCATTACAAATGTTATTGGTTGACTCACTCCTCTGTGTCGATAAAATTCTCATTCCAAACACATCCTTATTAAAAGCTGTAGACCACTTATGTCTAATCTTGTACATATCATCTAGCCATGTATTGTTCTGCAGATTACCCGTCTCAATCATCACCCCCCATGTATCATCAAATTCCTCTTCGGACTCGCATTTGCTCAAGCATTTATAAAAAAAATCACTAACTATCCTATTCAGCACCCCGCAATGAACTTTTGTAGGCAATTTCTTGTATATGTGCCACTGACATAATATATGTCGTGTATTTGACAAAATCTCTGCTATTGCTCTGACCATAGTCTCATTCTGATTAGTGTAGATTGTTATTGGATGATTATCACCCATGATACAGATGAAAGTTTTAAAAAGCCATTTAAACGAGTCCGTCATTTCCTCTGACAAGAAGACAAGAATCCGACTGACAAGAATCCGACTCCAAATAAAACATTCTGCCAATTTTGGTTAACACCAACAATAGGAGCACAACATAGATTATATTTATTTAACCTATAGCTCATATAAAAAATAATCACATATCCAAAGCAGTTATAATCAAGCCTGGATGTCTCGCCGCTCCAAAAAAACTCATCAACCTACCACTCACATCAGTTTCAAAATCTCATTCAAACATGCTAGCCTTAGCATGTCTCTCTGCAAACAACCGCAATAAAACATTGACATCACCTTTTTCAATTCTACATCTAGCTCATATAAAAAATAATCACATCTCCAAAGCAGTTATAATCAAGCCTGGATGTCCCGTCGCTCCAAAAAAACTCATCAACCTACCGCTCACATCAGTTTCAAAATCTCATTCAAACATGCTATCCTCAGCATGTCTCTCTGCAAACAACCGCAATAAAACATTGACATCACCTTTTTCAATTCTACATCTCTTCTCTCTTTGAATGAAATTGAAAGTATCTATCTTTGTACATTCCAGGTTCTCTACACCCCCAATTCTTGGGCTAGGAAGTTAAACATGTCTTTTGGTCTTGTCCCCGACTGCGTCATGGATCTAAACTACATTTACTTTACTTATCTTTCTGCAGGAATGCAACAAGTGCTTGTCACCAGGGTTCATTAATGAGTGATTATGCGATTCAATTAATTTTTTAACTGTCCAATTACCTTCCTCATCAACTCCGTATCGAATCATTGCAAGGAAACCAGTTCTTATTTTTGCTCTTCTATATTTAACAATTTCCGTAATCTTGAGCTCTTTCTTGAAACTTGCTTTTCCACATAAGAAGTCTGTCGTCTTGATATTTCTGGAGTTAGGCCAAAACATAGCGTGATCCTTACAAACACTTAATTCAATATGATGAACGTAAGCACAATATATTTCATAAGCTTCTTTCTCATTGTGGACCATCGTTTAGAGTAATATGTTTGGTTGTTTGCTCGGTACAACTAGCTTTGCTCTCACCAAACTGCACACAAGAGAATAAATTGTTAGGCTCAATAGACAGCGCTCAATAGACAGCTCAAAAAACATCCCTAAACTTCATCATGACACCTCAAAAAAAAAAAAACCTAAAACCATACACTTCTACAAACATGCGCCTCCAAAAACTGGGGTTTAATGTAGGATAGGATATTTACTTCCTTGTTTTTATTAAACCTAATACCATGCAACTCTACAAACATAACACAACTTACATACACCTCCAAAAATACAGATACATCCTAAAAATAAGAAAACTATTGCAGCAAAGAACATTAAAGAAAATCCTAACTAAATATAATAATAAAACATCTCCAAACATACCTACATTTTAAGTTCCAGTTCTTCTTTCTTGTCAGGATAACTCCCATCTTCTCCTTCCGCGTTATACATAAACTGACACTCTCTGTATTCGGACTCCATCATCAAGTTCAACAGCTCCAGCTGTCGGAAGCTGCCGCTGCAGAAGAAAATGGTCAGAGAACAATGAAACAGTAAATCTAGCTGCTTACATACCATGCTTCGCGCTCACCAATTTTAAATCACGTTCATCGCAATTACACTCAGGGTACACGAGCGGTTCCAATTGGACGAGCTTAATCATCCGTTACATGGCATTTACACGAAGGGTATAATCTCTAATCTATATGGGTTACAAGCGCTGTTTCGCTATATGGGCTTGATAGTCTGTTGTACCGTGATTATAATCGAGTTACAAGAATGGTATAACTCTCCTTCCACTGCGACGACGTTACAGGGAAGTTTCACTCAGGTTACACGCGCGGTATAGCGGCAAGGTTACAACTGGGTTACAGCAAAATTACGGGCGCGTTATATAAAAGATTACCGCGGAAGATATAGCATGGGTACATCGCGATTACAAGAGCTTTAATGCAGGCCAACCACGGGATTTAAAAGAAGGTTACATCAGAGTTACAAATGAGGTTACAAGCGTGTTACATCGTGGGCCGGGTCGACGGGTCACGCGCGACAAAATTTATATTTATAACCTTATTTTAACGCCGTGAGACCAGCACAAAATATGTGGCTTTTTTCGATTGGTTATCGCACGCATCGCTGCGTATGTCTATGGTACGCAAATTTTTTTCCTCGAAATTAAGCCTAGGGGTCTTAGTCGTTGGGCTGGGATCTTTACTCTAAAGCTTTGAAACCCTTCCCTTATATGATTTTCCTCCTGTTCGATCTCGCAAGCATCTCATGAGAAGAATTGCGATTTTGTGCTGTAGCAGGCGAGCCGAGCGACACTGGGGAAGCCGCACAAAATGCAAGAAGTCGCATCCCACTCCTTATTCCCCTCGCGATACTCCTCTCGTTTACCCTCCTCCCTCGCGTAGTTCCACTCTGTCGAGGGAGCCTGCGACAGCTACAGTGCTGGAGTTGGGTTGGTTGGGGTCGGGATCGTGCGCGGTTGCACGACAGTGTGCCGCCGACTAGGTTTCTGAGTTTTGAGACGAAATAGTTAGCGGTAATCCCTATTTCATGGTATTCGATACATTTCTTTCCTTGCACTTTTATTTTGTGATTTGCCACAAATTGTGCATCTTTTTCATCTCCAGTTGACATAGTGGAGACGAAGTTGCGTAGAGAGCAATGAAGATGGTTTGTGGGTTTCCAAATTGGCTTCTAGTCTAAAATCAACAAAGTTGGGAAGAGTAAACCTAGATAAGAAGTAGAGGGAGGGAAGTTTTGGCAATTTGGAAGAAGAGTGGGGTTGCTTAGAAGCGTTGCCGTTCATTTAGGCTAATTAATTATATGTGTGATTAAATTACTTTATTAGCCAATATATTTGTAAGTCTGAAGTTAATTACAAATTCCTGATTATTTGTCCCGCACGACAAGCTTGAGGCGAGAGTATAAAGTTCATTATAAAGTGACTCCATAAATTTTAAGTGCCTTAATCTTATGCTAATTTAAGAAGAATAATTTAATAAAACGGGAATCACTTGATTCTTAAGTTTAACATTATGTTTTACAGGTTATTAAGTTCCACATAAAAATTATTGCAACGCTTGTTAGCTATGAAAATTAAAATTTTAGCATAACAACTGAGGTGGGTAATTATGTTTCTAAATTTCAGTAATCTTATTTATTTCAGATTTTGTGTTTCACTCCATGTATGACCTAGTTTAATCAGATCTTCATATTGTTAGATGAAAAGATATGCATGATAGGGATAATAGGAAAAATTGTGCATATATGAAAGATGCGTGGGATTAATGATATTTATATAGTCATTATATGTAACATAGGCATGTAAGATAGACATGCAGGAAAGATGCATGATATAAGAGATTTGCATGATATGAAAGATATACATGAGAAGATATGCATGATATAAGAGATATGCATGAGATAAAAGATATGAACGATACAAGAAATATACATGATATGAAAGATATACATGAGGATAGTTGGACAGTAGAGTAGGTATGCATCTTTGTAGATGCACAAATATATCTAAAAATAGTGTATGTCATAAAGAATGAAATAGTTTATATTTGTAATTGCATATTCAGAGGAGTTAACCATCTAGTGATACAAGGAAAGACAATGTACTCGCATGTAGAGTTTTTTACCACCATAGACAATTGTGATGATTAGATCATCAATCACTGTGCTGACGAGATAATATCGGTTAGGGAGAATAGACCAGAGCTTTTCTCGCTAGATAATTGTGATGTTTTTATTGCTACCCGCTGTGTCGACGGGGTAATATCGGCCGGGGGCAGGTTAGGATTTTTCCATCCTAGACAATTGCGATGTGCCGATGACAAACCATGGTGGCGATGGGAGCCGACGAGACAATATTGGCCAAGGTTGTGTAAGATTTTGTTAACGGTGAGATAGAAATATATGTAAAGAGCATATAGTAAAAGTAAAGTTAAGATGAATGCATGTAGAAGATTAGTGTATATTTATTTAGAAAAAGATAATTGATACATGCATTAACATGTATAAAATTTCTTATAAAAATATAAAAGTTTAGCTTATTAAAAGATTTTTTATCGCGATATGAATGACCAACATATATATTTTATTTTTTTCCATGGATTACTGTAGTTTATAAGTGTGTTTACTCATGAGTTATCTTTAGATAATTCATTATGTTGCTTTAATATTATTTTTAAGTTTTAGACATTTGAATATGATGAATAGAAGATGATCAAATGTGTATAGAAGACGAGAACAACAAACGAAAACATACAAATTTCTGCTTATTAATTTTAATTGCTTTCTTTACGTATGATTTGAACATTAAATCAGTTGTGATAGAAATATAATAGCAGAGAATTGATTTCCACCTCCCAACCGTCCGTTTTCGTCTTGGTTAACTCTAAGCACCGGGCTGAGTCATGACACAACGGCGAGCGATGACGGGCGGTTGCGGCTGACGACAGTCTGACTGGCATGCTGCGACCAGTTGAGGGGGGGCCTCGCACAGGTAATGCTCCGAAAAACATATTTTTAAAACAGTAAAACATAATTTGTATTTTTTATGTTTTGAAAATAAGCCTTATGTTTTTTAAAAATAAAATTACAAAAAAAAATAAAAAATAAATAAACAAACACTATTTTTGGGTTTGTATTCAATTTTTTATTTTCAAAACAAAAAACAAAAAACAAAAAACAAAAAAACAGGAAGTGATCCTGAACAAAGCCTAAGGTTTTATTAATTTTATAAAACTTATAATTTCAATATTTTATAACTCCCAATCCACACAGAAATCACGTGCAGTGCATTAGATCGATTTGATCGATTTCATGCATAGAATTTAATAAAATTATTTCTATCAAATTTGGGGTGATGAAAATTGTGGGGTACTTTTGAAATTTTCGAACTTTATCTAGTTTTTTGAAATTTTGGTGTTATAAAACCGACCAATTACACCGATCCAAAAGTGGAGTGGGAGTTCGACCAGTCTCCCGTGGGTCAAAAATTGCTACCTAACATATTTGGAAACATATTTGGTAGCTTAATAGTATTTATATGTGCTTTTTGTGTTCTAGGTTTAGTTTGCTTTGAGATTTTTGTCAGGATAGCCTTTGACATCCCGCTTTTCTCTCATAGTCTTATATAAGTCCTCGAGAAGGCACTTCAGTTGTAACTCATTTTGAGGCAGTGTTTATCTTTTCTTTTATTGTTTGTTGCTGCCCTCCCTACCTTCTTACCAGCTGGTCATAACCATCAGCCACTCCTCTCCTACTTGTTGCAGCCTTGCAATCTTCCACCTGCTTGCTGCCATGCCCTTCCAGTCACTTATCGCTTGCTGCCGCCCCTTTCAGCCCCTTGCTTGTTTTCGCCCACTTGCTTGTTTTTGCCCTTCAACCTATTCCTTGCTGCCGCCCCTTCCAAGCTTGTTTTCGCCCTTCAACCTATTCCTTGCTGCCGCCCCTTCCAACCCTCTTCTACTGACTGTCCAACCACCATATAGTTTTTATCTAGCTACCTTTGGGCCACCCTACTAGCTACAACTTTCAATTCCCACCACCTCGATCCATAATCTATCACCTTTGAAACTCACTGTAGTGGGTATTTGTATTTCGTCATTATTTTTTCTTTTTCAAGTGTCTTTTTTAAGACTTTATTTGCTTTGGAACAATAATATTTGTTATCTCTATTATTTTTTTGGTTAACTGCTGTATCACAATTAGTATGACTATCTTTTTATCCTTTGAATGTCTGAATAACATTTCATAATCTTTTTGCCCTTAAGTTTATCCCGGCCTTTAACAAACAATGTGAATTGCTCAAATCACGCTCTCGGTGAATGCTTCAAATCCTATAAAGACTTTCGTTTAGTTTACACATCTTTGTGTCGAACTTCACTAAATATTGGAGGTGCATCTTTGCACACTTCTTCTAGTATCCATTCAGAAATATTTTTCTATATTCAGCTGTTGTTGGGGCCAGTAAGATTAGCTGCAAGTGATAGAAGAACTCTCAGAGTTTGATTTTGCGATGGGTTAATGTCTCAAGTAATCAATGATTTAGGTCAGAGTGAAATTCTTGTCAACCAATTGCGCTTTGTATCATTCTAGAGAGCCCTTAAAATTATACTTGACTATAAACATCTATTTGCATACGACAATTTTCTTCTCTCTGGGTAGATCAATCAATTCTTACTTGCCATTTTTTTTCTAGAGCTTTCATCTCCATGATGACAACCTCATTCCACTTGTTAGTTGTTATGTGATTATGAACATCATGGATGATACTATAAGAAGATCTGATTCGTCTTCAATATCTAAATAACTTGACTCAGTTTCTTCTGATATAATATAGCTTTAATTTTTAGGTTGAACAATTAAGGTCGAGGAGATATTTTTTTTGTCTTCGGTTTCAAGAAAATATTGAATAATAGTTGTCAAATCTTTATTTTTTCAGCCTTAAGATGAGTTGTAAAATTTATTGTAATTGAAAAAAAAGGTGCATCGATGGTAACAAACATTTTCTTAGAAATAAGATAAAAAATTTTTACATTTTTTGGCTATGAGCATAGTTAACACATTTTTGGCCCGGGGTTCAAGTTTTTCTTGATTTTAATTATGAATGTGGACAAACACAATACACCTAAATATCTTTAAAGTTAAGATAGAATTCGATTTGTTGGGTAAATTTTATGAAAAATGTCAAAATGTTTTCGAAGTTCAAAATATTATTGGTTGCTCTATTAATGATGAATGTGGCACTAAAAACCGCTTCACCCAAAAGATATTTTGACACCTGATTTGTAAATAACAATGCCCCAGCTACCTCAAACAAGTGTTTATATTTTCTTTCAGCTACATTGTTTTGTTGTGGGGTATCAACATAAGAGCTTTGATGAATTATACCTTTTTCGGAAAAATTAGCTCGACAGTCATTATCACTCGGTAATATTTGAATAGTTTTTTGAATTTGTGTTTGAACCATGGTGTAGAAGCTTTTGAAGGTTATTTTCACTTATGTTTTTTCATTCATCAAGTACACCTAATTTAACTTTGTGTGATCATCAGTAAATATCACAAATCATTTTTCTATCATAGTGTGTAAGCTGTTTACATGAACTCCATATATTATTAGGAATCAGAGTAAATATTATAATAGGAGAAAAAGATGCATGTTGATGTTTGACAAACTGACGAACTTTACATTAAAAAATGTCTTTTTTTCTGAATTAAACTGAAAAATAAGAATTTTAAATACTGAAAATTAGGACGACCTAACTTATGATGCCATAACATAATTTCGTTGTATTTGGAAACAAATCCAAAATTAAAGCAAATACTTTGATATTGTCTATTCACATCATTTTCATCTTCATAATAATAGAGTTCATCATTTTCCTAGCAGTACCAATCATCCTCTCAATAGTTAATTCTTGAAACTCTCATCAAGAAGAGTAGAAATTAGCTTGACTCTGATGATCAGAAGTAATTTTACTAATGGACAATAATAACATGACAAATTGGGAATATGCAACAATCGTGAAGGGTTAACCACGATTCTAGTAAACCAAGAGGGAACCATCGAAAATTTTGATATTTATTTCTTGCACAAGGTGTATAAGATGACAATAATTTTTAACAACCAGCCATATGATCAGTTGTGCTAGAATAATTATCCAAGAATGAACAAAATTAGAATTAACACCTGATAGTGCATTGATTAAAGAGTTATGTTTTTGTACTGAAGAGCAAGACAAAGTAAGTGACAATTTGGAGATTGAAACAACTTATGTAGGTACTCTAATTGCTCCTTGGTGAAAGAGATTGCATCCAAGCTTGCAGAAGGCTCTTTAGTTTCCTCAGCACGGCTTGATAGATCGTCTCATTTGTATTTTAATTTTCAATTCGTAGGTTTACCATGAAACTTTCAACAAGCCTTTTTTATATGCCATAATTTTTTGCAGTGCTCACGCCATTATAGGTAGGGCGAAGTGGTTTTAGAATTACTTGAATAAGTAGAAACAATATAATTTGTTTGGGTGTCAGTTATCACTGACTTGTATGACATCATTAGAGGAGAGAAGAGGATGGGACAGAACCACGAGCTGATTTCGATCACGAGTTAATTGGGTGCCCAAGTGTGCAATATAGGAGAAGTTGGTAGAGAAGAATCAATCTTTGCTCGCAGTATCTCTGATAACATTATCTCTTGATCCGCGATTTCGGTGATGGCAAAGGTTGAGAAAAAAACTCGCAGAGAAGAAAAAACCGCCGCCGAGAATTTGATGGAGTAGAAGAAAATGTAGTCGTTAGAGAAAGCCGAAAAAGGTCTAGAAAGAAACCGAGGGCCAAAAAACAATTTCCGGCTTCAAAAGAGAGCATCTATGTGAGGTGGAGCAACATATAATAGAAGAAAGCCCGATATAGAAGAATCAAATGTGGTGCCTTTTTCTAGTATTAGTAGCGGGTACGGGTGAAAGGTTACGAGCGAACTTCGGTGAGCTCCCACTTTGCACAAGTTATCACGATCGTGTTTGTGGAAGCTTCAAGTTATGCGGCTTGTGATCATGTCTTTAAATGCTCAATCGCGAGTGTGATTCACGTCTTCAATTGTGTCCAAACGCATCAAATGGTTACGATCGCAGCTTTGAATGCTTCGAAAGATTACGATCGCATCTTCGAAATTTTCGAAAGGTTACGATTGTGTCTTCGAACGCTTCAATTTCACCAGTTTACGAGCTTCTTTATGTGGTCGAGGTGGGAAAAACTAAAACTTCGGTCGTGAGTGGGGGGAAACCCGAAGCTTATTGGCGTTGCCGCTTCTGGTTCACCAGCTTATAAGCCACCACATTAGGAAAGCTATTGAATCAGCCACAAAATCCTCATGCTAGAAAGAGGAAATAAAAATTACCAACAATAGATAATACTAAAAATAGAAAATACTAAAAATATAAAATAACAAAAATAGAATATATCAAAAGTAAAATTTAGAATTTCCTAAAATTCCTTCAAAAATATCAAAATTAAATGAAAATTTTATTAGAAATTTTCATTTTCTAGATTTATGAAATTTATGGTCTAGTTTCTTAGGTGAATTTTAATCTTATTTTGGTGAACATACCTACTCGTGTGCTTTTAGAGTGAGTTCTTCAATTTTTTTAATAATTTATGTGAAATATTTCTTCTTGTATGGACATGAGATCTTGAATATGACTTTGGTGATATTTTCTCATAATTTTCTATTTTTATTCGTTATTTGCTCGTGTGATAGATATCTGATCAGGTTTTTAAATAGAAGTTTTTATTGTTGTGACGTGAATTTTTATTGGCATTGAATTTTACATTCATTCTTAGATTTCTTGCAGAATTTTGAAATTTGGCTACTTTTCTATTCTGTTTGGAATGAATCAAGTATTTTTTTTTCTTGTATTGCATCAAATGAATATATTATTTGTTTAAATTAAAAGTTAGGAAATTGTGAATTAAGGTATTTTGTGTATTTCTTTGTACAACTCATCACAAGCCTGCATTATTGAACTCTACTTTAAGTTGTCATGCATCATCATGGCTAATGTGTTTCTTATTACTTTATATATATATTTATATATATAACTCTACTTTAAGTTGTCATGCATCATCATGGCTAATGTGTTTCTTATTACTTTATATATATATTTATATATATAACTCTACTTTAAGTTGTCATGCATCATCATGGCTAATGTGTTTCTTATTACTTTATATATATATTTATATATATATATTATTTTTTTATTTTTTTTTTGCAAATAAAGTGGCACTTCTAAATATGCATAAGTTTTAGAAATGATTTGATATAATTTATGTTATTTAAACAATTTTGGAGCATGGTTAATGTATATAGTCTTATTCCTGCATCATAAAGAGCTTTTTCCTTGTAAAATACACATGATTTTCATCTTAACAGTAAAGTTAACTTAAAACATCGCTCCTAATCTTCCTAGTGCTATTCATGTTCTTTTGTTGTGTTTAGGTTGCAGTTGTTGCCGTGTTTCTGTTCATGAAAGTTGTTGCCGTGTTTCTGTTCATGAAAGTTGTTGGTGTCCCTAGTACCTTTCTAGGATTGTATCTGAGGATCGAGTGTTGCTCCGACTGTATCTCGCTCTCAAGGTGGTGATTATCTTACTTTTTTCTCTCGCCATAATCCCCACATCTCTCCTAACCGCCCCTTCATCGTTGCAGGCCACCCTGGACAGCTCTTGTTTGCTTTCAACCTTTCCAACCCCGCACTTCTCCCTTCCACCTTGCTGCTACCTTTCAAAACCAGAGTCCACCTTGTTGCCACCCCAGGACAGCAAAGTTATTGCATTTGTCTTCTTCTTCTGCCCCTTCCGCTTCACTGCCATCACCCTGGACCCCCTCAACCTATTGTTTTCCTTGTTGTCGAGCCCTTGACCTTCTTACCATTGCCTAGGAAAGCAAAGATCTGCTGTTCCATTGCCATATCCACCCACTCACTCCACTTGCCCACCATGCCGCCACCTCGCTGGACCGCCAACAACCACTACCAACACCTTTGATTCACTCTACTCGTGTGTTGTGTCATGTTTTGTTATTTCTTATTTCAGTTGGTTGGTTGTAAGTTCCTATTTAATTTCAGTAATAATATTTACTTTCTCTATTGTTGTTGTGTTTAACTACGGTATCACCCCTCTCACGTCTCTCAATCTCTATTGTAATTCCTCTGCATATCTCTCACCTTACTGTTGCATTTTATTTCTTGCCTTTATTGCGTTCTCCGCATCCATCATTATCAGATTCACATTCTTTATGTTTGTTTCTTACTGCTCTTGAAAATTTAAGGCTATTACTATGGTTTTGTGCTGATTACTTTGGATCTCTCAATATTGGAGTGATCAGCATTGTCGCCACCATCAGATTTGCTGCTGCTTTTTTTTTTTTCAAGTAGAGCTTCTCATTAGTCCCTCCTCACTTTTGCAACCATATGATGATTAGATTAGGAGACTAGATGTTTTAGATTCAACTTATGGTAAGAAAGGTTATTGTATAAAAAATGTTTTTAATTTATTAGAATTAAATGAAAATATGACACTCGATAGCACGCAATGGAGAAAAAGGATTCTTGTAGCCGACCCCACTTATTTGGATAAAGTTTTGTTGTAGCTGTATTCTGAATGAACTTTGATAATCACCTATAAAGCACCCACCTATAGTTTAATGGGTAGACTTTTCTCATTATCCCGTTACTTATACTATAACCCTCTCAATTGGAATAACTTGAGCTTCGAAGTTTAGTGCAGGAAATATCAAGGAAAACTAAATCTGAGGTAAGTCAGTGAGGAAAGTTGTATAAAATGTGGATGCTTGAAACTGCACACCGTGCCTACCTACACAGTTTGTTGCATGGTGCTGAAACCATGAACTTTCTGTTTACTTTTTTCCCGTCAATCCTTCTCAGAGTTGGAGTTGAGTATTAGGATAGTATTGCTTGTCAGTCTCAACCTGCATTTGAAAGATCATGTATGAATTTTACACCCATTGTAAGGATCATTTGATAATATTTTCTTAATTTTCTGTGGTTGCCGTGCTACCCTATTTTGTAAGAGTAAATTAACTGCTATTTAAATAGACATGCACGAGATACTCTAAAATTGTAATGCAACTTGTTATGAAGTCATGAATGAATTGTACACTAGCGTAACTCTTTCAATCTCATATTTCCTGTAGAAATCATAATTGCAACTTTTCAGATTATTAGAAAGTGAGCAGGTAAAAAGCCTGGCTTATGTGGTTTTAAAGTTTTTTTTCCCAAGCATAGTCTTTCATATTTTATAGCATATTTTCTATTTTCCATTTAAAAAAATGAAAGTATTTAGGTGTGCTGTTTTTTCTCATTTGCAGGTTGCATTGGAGATGTTCCTGTCATACTGGCTAAACCACAAACTTTTATGAATTTAAGTGGCGAGTCTGTAAGTATTAATATCTTACTAACATTTCTTTTTTAATGTCATTATATGCCTTATCTTAAAATATAATGTTTTGTTGGAATTATTTATGAAGGTTGGATTACTTGTTTCATATTTCAAAATTCCACTGAATCAAGTACTCCTGGTATTTGCAATATTATCTTGATTTTCCTTTTTTCATCCAGTAGTCTAAGAAATTGTGGCTGGATTTATCTAATATGTGATTCTGTTCTAGATGTACGATGATCTAGATTTACCTTTTGCAAAGTTGAGGCTATTACCAAAAGGTGGGCATGGAGGACAGAATGGGTAAGTTTCGGTTTCCCTTTGAATGTGTTTCTTTTTATGCTTGTGCTTATTACCATCATACATTATTCTGTTTGGATAAAACTTATGCTGTTGCGAGTCTTTTAGCAACACCATGAAAATGTTGTACAATACTCATCATACTAGCAAATGGCAATTCCGTATGGCTTGCCTCGGCAAATTATTGAAAATGAAATTTTTAGGATTCCTATATAAGTTTATTTTAGAACACTCTGAAAGTGGGTTGAAAATGTAAAATCTTGCTTCTAATTAATGGTAATATCTTGCTGTAAATCATTTCATTTGTAATCTATCTAGTTGTTGACCTCACTTTTGGTTGAGGTTTAGTCTCTCCTCTTTAAATAGCCTAGGATCTAGCCGTAGGACTTTCCTGTCGACTACTCCTAGAAAACTAGCAAAGGAGCCCTCCCCGTTAGAAATTTCGAGCTTTCCTTCGCTCGACTTGAAGTTCCGCATAATAGTTTTAACCTCTAGCACCTAGTAGGTGGGGCTACTGTGAGGAAACTCAAGGAGAATCCCTATAGAACTGTTGGCCTTAGGATTGACTGTACGCGTTGATCTGACGCCGTCGTGCTCTTTGTCGTCCTATTTGATTGAGCTCGAGCCGAGTTTTTGACGTGGTCTGGGTCGCGACGCGTTTTTATCCCGATCGTCGATGAGGTTGCCTAAACAACTCCGGCTGACGAAATGGACTGCGCCAACGCGCCCGAATAATAATAATAATATTATTATTATTTGTAACCTAATTCTATCTCCTTCCTCCCCGCCTCATTCTCTCGAACCCGTAGGTCTGCCTCAGCCCTAAATTGGCTCGTTCGGTTGCCTGACCTGCTCCTTCGTGCCGTTGGAGGGATTCGTTTCCGCGTTCGCCTCTCAAACGCGAGACAAGTCTCGCAGACCTGAGTTCGATCTTCTCTGTCGCAGATCGTATTCTCTGCCTCTCTTGTTCTCTCGAGCTATATGTGATCTCTTAATTATTCTTTCTCCTTTTCTGGTCTATATGAGGCTTTCGTTTGGTGCGTTTCAAAGGGCCGAAAATCTCTAAGAAAGGGAAAACTCTGTCATTTTCTTTTCTTACTTATTTCTTTATCTTTTTGTGCTCGGGTTGGCTTCCTCTTACTGTTGGAGGAAGAGTTAAAGTTGGGAAGTGCCTTTTAAGCTACTGTGTTGCTTTTTTTTTTTTACTTCAAGGAGGTACGTTCTTCCCCTGTGTCTTGCCTCTTTTTTCGGTTTTCTCTCTGTTGAGCCATTGAGGATGGTTCTGTTGAATAGTACAGCATGCCAGCCTAGTGTTGCACCTATATTTTGAAATATTTGTCACTTCAGCATGTGAAAAATAAAAATGTGAGCATGTTCTAGGAGTCATGTTTGATTACTTGCTTAAGGTGGTGAAAGTAGAACATGTTATTAGCACTTCTCTTTTCTTTTTGTTCAAGAAAAATTGAAAATATTAAAATGCGGCTTTGAGATAATGTTAGTTCCTCTTGCAAGAATGTTAGGACATGTATCATGAAGCCTCTCATTTATTCTTACCTAGCATGAGATATTGGAGAATTTATTTGGCCTTTCATGCATGAGAAGGGCTTGGCTTTGATTTGTCACGGTTTCTTTTTGCTCAAAACGCATGCTATGAAGAAATTTACCTTGATTTGGAAGGTCTTTATAGTTGTTCTTGCTTGAAACATATCGTGGCCTTGTATTTTGATGCTTTAAATGCATGTGGGTATCCTTTAACCCTTGAATGGCTTGGTATTCACCTTAGGGGTATGAGAAGTCAAGTTTTATTGAAGTTTGGTCTTTTCTGATTTTCGTTGAGGCTTTGGGGCTCCCTGCTGATTTTGAGGGGCTCGGTTTTGACCTCTGTTGGTGCTCGGTTTCATTATAAGGTGGTTGGGTGTAGATTTGCTATTATGGTTTCATTTGTTAGCCTTTAAAGTTTGAGTTTGGTCTCTACTGGAGCTCGGGTCTCACCTTGGAAGGTTGGAGGTTGGGTTCTGTTGAGACTTGGCTTTTGGTTTTTGTTGAAGCTTTGTCCTAACTGCTCGAACTTTACTTGGGGCCTTGAAGGGTTCGGTTTGGCTTTGTTTGGGGGTTCGGTTTGCTGGCCTTAGCTCCTATTCGAGAGCCTGTTTTTGGTGTTTGTTCTTGCCCCTGCTCAAGAGCTGTAGGAGGGTGCGGTTTTATTTGTTTTAACCCCTGTTAGGGGCTCGATTTTGGCATTTTATGATCATTTTTGGCTTAAAATCGCGTACTGTGAAGAAATTTATTTTGATTTGGAAGAGTTCCATAGCTATTCTTGTTTGAAACATGTGGTAGCCCTATATTTTGATATTTTGAGGGCATGAAGATGTTTTAGCTTTTATTGTGGCCTGAGTTTGAGCCTTAGCTGCTGCTCGGTTTTACTCTGGTTGGGAGCTCGGTTTTGTCTCGTTCTGCCCCTGCCTGAGAGGTAGTTTGGGTTTGATTTTTACTTGTCTTAGCCCCTACCCGAGAGTTAGTTTGGGTGTGGTTTTACTGCTTTAGTTCCTATCCGAGAGTCTATGTTTGTGCTTTTTATTTGTCCCTACTAGAAAGGCTTGGTGACTGTCCTGAGCTGTTTCCTATCCCTACTCGTGAGACATATTGAAGGCTCCTTAATTGAATTTGGTCATTCTTGTTGGACTTGAACTACTTGGATGATTGTTGGTGGATTAAATTAGTCATCTGAACATGATGGTTATGTTTTGCACTCTTTTATGTATATCAAAGGTCCTCATTTAATTGATTTGGGTTGTCTTGGTCGTGAGCCTCTTTTGGTCCTGTTTCTTACCTTAGTCGTGAGTCTTTTTGTGCCTTGGGTTGCCTTGGCCGTGAGCCTCTTTTGGCCCTATTTCTTGCCTTGGCTGTGAGCCTCTTTTGTTCTTTGGGCTGCCTTGGCCGTGAACCTCTTTTGTTCTTTGGGATGCCTTGACCGAAAGCCTTAATGGCTGCCTCCTCTCTTCTACTGACCCTGACAGTGAGCATTTATTTGGTTTTATTGGAAGGTTCTATGTTCATTTGATATATGAGGTTATTGGTTAATTTGGGAGTTGGGAAACTTTAATTTTGATATGGGTTTGAAAATGCTAGTGGTGGTTTCCCCCAGATCATTTTCCTTTTGGTTCGATTTATGAATTTTGGAAAATTCCCAAGTCCTATTTGGAAGAGTATTCTGTTGAGTCAAATTGAGCTTATGGAAGATATTTTTGGAGGATTGACACCGATGTAGGGGAGGTCATTTGTGAGTGATCTTCGTGTCGGTTCGGGCCCGTTTCGACTCATTCGAAATAAGATTTGGAAAGGACACCCTCCTTGGGTTGATCCAATTTTAATAAAGCGAGAAAATGACATTCTTTTGGATTGATTCAAGGACCTTGGGCCCTACTTTTTCAAGTCTTTTCGTTATGAGTTTTGAGAACTGATTCATCCTCCGTCTTTTTGGTGTTTTAGGTGCATCTGTGCCTCCTCTCTCTCACCTCATTTTTGTTCTTTTTTTCCTTGCATTTTGGTTCGGTTTTTGATGCTTATGTCTGATACATAAGTGTCCACGTATTGTCTTTTGCTATACGTGAAACCATCAAGCAAGGTCGCAAGTAAGTCGATTTTGTTTTGGGGTTTAGGGCGGTGATGACAAAGGCACACCGGTGGTAGAGCGGAACGATATTTCATTCTACAATATCGGGACACCCCCACGGACCCGGTGAACCGTAGGATGTAATATCATTCACCGACATAAGACTCGCGGGAGTTGACTCGTACCTTCTTAAGTTGGTAGTCCTACGCCTGACAGTGTGATCGACTCGTGGACAACTACACTTTTTCAAAACTAATAAAAACAAATTTAATAAGAATGGATACACATTTTTCAAACAAAAAAAATATTTTTTTTGCTACAAACAAAATTGATACAACCCACTTTTCTATGCTTGAAATCTATGTGCATGCTAAAAATATAAATTTTAAATACATTTAAAAAAATTGGTTGTCCACCTGTTGATTACCTGTTTGGGTCAAGGAGTACCCTCCTATGTTAGGTTCAGTAGTACACAATTCTAGTCGAGTGGCGGACTTTATACATCCGGGTGACCGAGTAGCCTTCAACGACCCTCGAGTACAAATATATATCTGAGCCTAGCCCCCTCGAGTTAACATATAGTTGAGTCTAGCCCCGACCCAAGTGCTGGCAGTCCCCTCTTTTCAAACTTCTTCATATGTTTTCTTGGAATTTTTGGACAAAACACTCGTGGTCTCTTTTTGGGATTTTCTCGTGTTTTCTATGATTTTCATCAATTTGTCGATTTTCTCGCATTTTTCTTGTCGTGAGTCTTTTGAAGATTTTTTTCAAGATTTTTGGACGATATTTCTTTGCTTTCGTTTATATAAAACATTTCAACCAGCTTCCTCAATTTTTGTTGTTTGTGCCTGTTGCATCAATTACACCTAAGGAACATCAGATCTCCCAGGTATACATATTTGTTTTGTGTTTACAACATGTTACTTTCTTGCAGTCACTTTTCTGCTGTACCTTTTACCTTTTCTTTACACCGCATGTTGTACTGTTCTTTTTTCACTGCATAATCTACTGTTATCCTGTGCTACACATTCTACTGTTATTCCATACACTGTACAATCTCAACATGTCTCTCATAAAATGTTTAAAGGACTACAACCATAGGGCTGCCTGATTTGATATCATAACCTGACACCCTAGAAAACTTAAACTCGTCACGACAAGGAGCTTGGAGCTAGCATTGTGAGCAACATGACCATCTTCAACAACAGAACATGTATACATCAGAATAAAATATTTGAATATTTTTTCCTTGAAACTGAAGCCAAACCATAGAGCAGACTGGGAAGTCACCGAGGTTCTCCTTCGGATCTGTGACATCCCCTAGTTCTTCTTCCTTTCGATTCTATAATAAATGTTTCAAGTTTGAATCATTCCCTTTTGCACACCTCTTTGTCCGATTTCGTTGAAAAGTCCTATCCTTTTGACCTCTTTGAAGATAATATTTTTTGATTTTTATCGAGAGTTTTCTTAATTGACTTCAGTCATTTAAGATGTAATTGACTATAGGGGCTTGCCCTTATAGGAAGCTTTTCTGAACTCAATTTAATATAAACCCTATTTAATTATTCATATTAAATAAGGGAACTTGTCTGCAAATAAAACGGTTTCGCAGACCAAACGGACGTAATATATTTCTTAATTTATCTGATCGAGCCTCATCCTCAAGTCTTATGCTTATCCTTCGGGATAGATACAGGATTTGAGGTATAATGCTCTTTCATTTAAACTATGAAAAATATGTTTTTCTAAACTTAAATCTATATGTAAATTAAAACGTCCTTCTGAAGCGGGCGACGAAATCTCGATTCCGGTGACCGATAACTTCTTACGGGCAACTCTCCCAGCCAAAATAGTGCCGACAGCTTCTGGCGACTCCGCTGGAGATTAGCTTCTCTCTCCATTTTGAATCAGGGAAATATTACTTTCACACATCGGTAATGTCTCCATGCCTCTCTTGGACCAAATTACCATTCTTCTGTTGGCTTGCTTTACCTATTTCTGTCTTGGGAAAGTACGGTTAACTCTTTGGACTTCAAGACCGTCTGTTTAACCACCTTTGAACGGAGAGGTTCAGAAGGCAATTAAGGACTTTTTAATCTTTGTGTGGGGTCGGACCCCAATAGGTGTGTTGGTGGACTAGTTTCGCCTGGGCATTGTGCGTTGTAAAGTCGATCCCGCACTGGGTCCTAAACTTTACTTTCCTTTTTGTGTCTTTTCGAGTTTGATTTGCTATTTTGCAAATTAAATCGAATTGTGTCGTGCTGCGCTTGCTCCTGCGAATTGTGTCGTGCTACGCTTGCTCTTTAGTTTTCTTGATATTAATTAAATCTTCAACTTTTAGACCATTTTTTTTACCAAAATTTTAAAATCTTCACCAATTAAAATGAAAAATTTTACCAAGTTTACAGATCGATCTCTGTTAATTTGTAATGCTCGCACTATGATTACGAGACATTGGCCAAATAACTAACCCTAGGGTCTTCTTTTTGAAGTTTCTGCGATGGCGTGTCCAACGCTTACCTTTTTCTGCAACTTACCGACGAGTCGTAGCGCCCGTAACATCGCTCCCACCATTAAGTTTGGGGCGGGATTCGAGGATCTCGAGGTCATTCTCGGGAAAGCCCCATTCGTTATAGTGAAAGTCACCACCCCAGAGGTTCAGGAACCGTCTGCTGAGTTTAACCTGAACTGCCTACGAGATTTTCCTTCTTACCAGGAGGGAAAGGCTACTGCCACCGTCACGTCACTAAGCCTGTCTTTCCCGTTCCTGCTAAGGGAAAAGAAGTTATGATCGTCGATAATCCGACTAAGGAATTCACCGTCTCGCCGTCAGTGTTGAGATTGGGTCGAGCTCGAAGGTTGCGCCACTAACTCGGTCGCAAAGAAGAAACTGCCCCCAAAAAATTCGTAAGACTGCTAAAGCTCAGATTTCTGAAGATATGATTGTTGATGAAATTCCTCATCAGGAGGAATCGAGATTGTTGGATACCTCTCCGCTTTTGCGAGGGAGTAGGTTCCATCCCTTAATGAACACCGAGGGGCACGAAAGTATCCGAAAGATTGCCGCTGTTTTACCGTCACCTCATGGATATGGTGAGAAGAGGAAGAAGTCTACTCCTATCACCAGAGTTAGTACAGTATTTCATAGGGTAGCTGTCAAAGAGGGTTGTTTAGTCAGTGAATTGTTTAAGCGAATGGGATGTACAGTATCCCCTCACTTGAAGAGAGAAATACTAAAAGACGTCAGATCTGCCAGACGGTCTCAAACTCCAAATGAAAAATTTCCTCGCATTCCCGTCAAGTTTCGCTTGGGGAGCAGAGTTGATACTACCGCCGTCATTACTGATCCTACTGTCACTAGGTCCGCAGGCCGTCGACCAGTTAAGTCACGACTGAGTCCGAGAGTTCTACCAATTACCAACCATAAAGATGTTCCTAAAATTCCAAAGGAAAGGATAAACAGGTTGCCTATTACTGTATTTGGTCTTCGCCATGGGGAGCTCACCTCTCTTCGACATGCTGATGTTTTTGTTGAGACACCCTGTCTCAAAGCATCACCGTCAAAGAAAAATGTGTGGATACCCAAGGTTGTCGTACCGATACGGTTCAGCGAGCCTGTAAGACAGAATTATGGAATAAAGCAGGGATCTGAAGTATCCGACATGGTAACAGCAATTGCAAATGAAGAAGATGCACAGGTAGAGGATGTCCAGCAGAGGCCTCTGGATCTCAAAGTGATACAAGGGTCAATAGTTGAGGAAAAGGTCGAAAGGCTCAGAGCCGAGATTTCGGAACTAGCCCGAGGACGGGGAATTCCCGTTGATAATGAAAACGAAAACCCTGAGGACTACCTCGAGGAAGACTGCAGGGATATTAATGTCATCGAAATCAGGGCCCCTACATCTGCGCGCGACGTCCAACCTTCTACCGAGGAAAACGTTGTAGATGAGCTGCGTAGGGCTCTCTTCTTGAAGGATGAGCAAATCAGCCAAATGGGGAAAAGGATGGAAGAGATGACCGCCGCCATGACTGCTATGGCTGGATGGCTATAGTCCAAGGACAATCTCAACCACAACAGTTAGCTTCTCTAGAAGTCAATCAACCAGAAATTATATAGATCGTAGATGAGAGGAGGGATGTCGCCTCAGCTAACAGAGATGATCTACAAAAGAGGGACTCTACTCAAAGCGTCATATCAGAAAAGGATTTTAAGCAAATGGTCTAACAGGTTCTTAGCCCAATCTAAGGGTGGTGCATTGGTTTTAAAGAGTAGGCCATACCCGGAGGAATTTGATACCGTACCATTCTCTAAGGGTTTTGTGACACCGAACTTTAAGATCTTTGATGAGACTGAAAATCCTAAACAGCACATAACACATTTCCGAGCCAGTTGTGGCAATACAAGAGGTAACGAAGCATTGCTTTGCCGCCAATTTGTTAGCAGTTTGTCAGGAATAACATTCGATTGGTATGTCGAATTACCTAATGGATCAATAAGGACATTTTTTGACTTAAAACAGTTGTTCGTGAAAAGATTCGCTGGAACACAACATCATGTTTCTATTGGAAATCTCGTGATAGAGAAGCAAAGGCGTAACGAGACTCTAGTAGATTATATTTTGAGGTGGAGAAATTTTAGCATGAAGTGTGAACCTCAGCTACAGGAACATCATGCGATTGAGATCCTACTCAAAAGCATTCATTGGCCAATAGCTTTCATGTTTAAGGGACTCACCATCAAGTCTTTCGAGAAGCTGCTCAGCAAAGCCAGCAATCTGCAAGAAGAAGCCAAGCATATGAATTCTCATGAAAAAGCCGAGAAATCCAGGACAACCAGGATATTCGAGAAGAAGTCCGAGACAGTGACAACAGTTGACAAGGGAAAACAACCAATGAAGATATATGCAGAAAATTTGCATCAGGATTCCCAACCACCATCACAACATAACCAACAACAGCGTACACGACAGTATGGCCAGTCTGCCCAGCAACCACGTCAGGGAGGATCATACCAAGCAGAGAATAAAAAGACATCCTTGGCAGAACGACAGAAAGTGGTGTATTTCTTCAAAGACGAAGCAGTGCTCAAGATATTCAAAAGTCTAATGAAGAAGTCTGAATTCAGGTTACCAGATCCAAAGAGGCTAGAGGAGGTTGATAAAAAAGATCAACCCAATTATTGCCCGTATCACAGAATGCTTGGACACACTATAGAGAATTGTTTTGTCTTCAAGGATTGGCTCGAGAGGAACCTTAAAGAAGGGAATCCTTTCCGGCGAACTGACCAGCCTAAACTGAATCTGTTGTGAAAAAAAAACGACAATAAAGTAAAAAATGGAACGAGAAAAATTACATGCAGAAAAACACCAAAACGACACACAGATTTACGTGATTCGACAAATTTGCCTACGTCCATGGAGCTGCAGATGATTTTACTACTTCGAGGAATTACACAGTTGAGCGCCTCGACGTTTACAAGAAAATCTCTTTTTTTCTCTCCCTTACTCTCTCTCTCTCTCTTCCTCTTTCTCTTAGCTCTCACCTCCCTTCTCTTCCTCTTGCTCTTTTTCTCTCAGTTTTCCTCCCTCCCTCCCTCCTAAACTTCAAAGGGAGGGAGTTGGAGCGAGTGAGAGAGATAATGAGTGATATTTTGAGAGAGAGAAAAACATTGAGAGCTCTCATTCGTTGTCAATTGAGACACTGAATGGATCATCTACTAGCTGTACCGGTCTTTTCCTCAAACATGATATCCTCCACCTCTGCAACTCAAAGCCCCTGTCTTCATGTCAGAAGACCAGCTGAAGTTGAGCATAACTTCAGCTTCTCACGAGTAACACCCTCAGTTGACATATCACCGTCAACGTAGCCTTGTACCTCCAAACTCTTTCTTGGGTTACTCTTGTATCTGCTTACAACTCCCACTGCATGAGCAATATCCTGCTGCTGTTGAAAGCCCTTTTCAACAAGTCCAGCCTTGTATCTCTTACTGCCACCAAACACAGTATTCACCCGGTACACTCACTTGTTGTGCAATGCCTTCTTCCTTGATGGAAGTTCTGTCAGCTCCCAAGTCTGATTCCCTGGCAGGGAATTTGTCTCCTCCTTCTTGGTCAGCTCTCACTTGCTCGAATTCTTGTCTTGCAAGATTTCTTCATAACTCTGTGTTTCTCCACCATTTGTTTGTAGAAGGTCTGATTTCCTGCATTTGGCGCTCTGTCACTTTTCAGGAAATTGACCTTTTCTGCTTCCCCATAATGCACATCTGACTTATGTGTCATCTCCTGAGTAAACCTATAGTCATATATAGTGTATCAGTTTTCTTACCCCGAGCCAGTACTAATGCTCCTTTGGTAACTTTGAAGGTGTTATCTGAGAACACTACCGAATGACCACCCTGATTGAGCTGCCCAACAGAGATGAGGTTTTTCTTCAACGCAGGAACGTGTCTGACCTTTTGCAAAGTTCATCTGCTCTTGTTAGGGAATGTAATATCAACGTCTCCTATCCCCACCACGTCCAAAGCTTTTCCATCAACCAGATATATTTTCTCAAAGTTACCTGCAACATAATTTCGCATTAACTCCTGACGGGAAGATGTATGGAAGGAAGCCCCTGAATCCAGTATCCAGTCATCAACAGAACTGTAAACTGCTAGAAATAGTGCATCCTGTATTTCTTTAGTTACAACATTAGCGCGATCATTCTCCTTCTTCTTAGGATTCCTGCAATTTCTTTTTATGTGGCCAGCCTTGCCACAATTTCACTTGCCACAATTCCAGCAGGTTGTCTGCTGACCTGAATTTGATTTTGATCTTCCACGGTTTGAGTTTCTGTCTTGTGATCTCCCACTGGAATCAACAATCAGTGCCGAACTCGAACCCGATGTCTCGCCAGAATCTTTCCTGCGCACCTCCTCAGCCAAAATCAAATCACGAATATCATCATATTTCAGCTTAGATTTACCTGCAGAACTGCTAATTGCCATCCTCATGACTTCCCAGCTATTTGGCAATGATGCCAAAAATATCAGCGCACGTATCTTATCATCAAAATCAATTTCAACAGACGACAACTGATTTGTGATAATGTTGAAATCATTCAGGTGTTGAGCAACAATCGCACACCTTCCGCCATCTTCATATTGAATAACGTTTTCATTAGATGCACCTTGTTATTCGCCGATAGCTTTTCATACATACCTGATAAAGCCGTCATGAGATCTGCAGTAGTCCTCTCCTTGATGACGTTGTGGGCAACCGATCTCGACAGGGTTAATCGTATAACCCCCAGAACCTATCAATCCAACAGATTCCATTCCGCCTCGTCCATCTTTTCTGATCGCTTTCCTAGTAACGGAAGATGAAGTTTCTTCCCATAGAGGTAGTCCTTTATCTGCATCCTCCAGTAAGCAAAATCTGTGTCATCGAACTTCTCGATCCCCAATGTCATCACTTCGTCTTCGCCCATCGTTTTTCCTTAGATTCGAATTAAAGCTCTGATACCAGTTGTGAAAAACGACGACAATAAAGCGAATAATAGAATGAGAAAAAATTGCATGCAGAAAAAACACCAGAGCGGCACACAGATTTACGTGGTTCGACAAATTTGCCTACGTCCACGGAGCTGCAGAGGATTTATTTCTTCGAGGAATTACACCGTCGAGCGTCTCGACGTTTACAAGAAATTCTCTATTTTCTTCTCTCCCTTCTTCTCTTTCTCTCTTCCTCTCTTTCTCTTAGCTCTCAAGATGACTTGGCTTGACCTTACTTGACTTTAAACCAAAAGAGATTATTTATAAAAACCATGAGAGCGGTAGGTTGGAGGTAGGTGAGCGGTAGGTGAGCGTGGTAGGTGAGCGGTAGGTGAGATACTTAAATTCGGTGGACCGGGTCTCCACATTACCCAACAAAAAGTTCTGTAAATATGATTTCGGCTGAGTCAATCACTAAAATAGATCCATGCCCGGAAAGAGATGGATGGACTACAGTTCGGAACAAGTCATCTAAAAAGATATTGAATCAGATTCAGATCGCATCAGTTCAGACAAGCATTCATAGTCTACAACCTGTTCAACTAGAAGTTGAAGTTTCATCAGAGAAATTGCCACAACTTGAGAAGAAAGAAAAGAGCGACGTCACGAAGACTGATAGCGTGGGGGTAGGATAGAGGTTGCCTCTAATAGATTAGTTGTCTCAGATTCAGAGAGAAAATCCTCGAACCCCTGACCATGTATGATTATCTTTTTGCTCCTCCGGGGTATTATGAATATAGTGATGATGATTTCAACTACGTTTTAACTGTTTCTGGTGATAACGTAACTGATTTTGGTCACTCTAGCTTCGATCTCGATTCCCAAACCAATCCTCAAATCGTACTTAAGTCCGATGAACCCTTTAACCAGGGCGAAAAAGACATCGACTACACCGGTTACGACAGTTCGGGAATTTAACCAGGGCGAAGAAGACATCGACTACACCGGTTACGACAGTTCGGGAAGTGACGAACTGGTCCTTGAATGTAAAGGAATACCGATCGCCATCAATTGTGATTCTTCTGATTCAGAATCGACGCTTGAGGAGTCAACCACAATGTCAGAAGAGATAACAGAGGTATATTTGAGAAGAGGAAAAGTGTTATCCTCAGGGACGATCCAATGAAAAAATGTAAGCAAGCGGTTACTCTGGATGAGCCACCTCCAGCGGTGGAAGAGACACATGCTTGAGGGGAAACTGGGAGCTCAGACAAAGTGGATTACAATGTACTAGCCCATCTCAGGAAGTTGCTAGCCAAACTAAGCATTTTCGATGCTCTGATCCTGTCAAAGGAGATGAGAGAATCTTTAATCAAGATTCTATTTGATCCGGAAATTTGCTTAGCACAATCGGCTAACACATCCTCGGATGAGGTTTGTTCGTTGAAAGATCTGTCTGGGGTAACTTTCACAGATGAAGATTTGTTGCTTGGTACCGCCGACCACAATCGTCCGCTCTATATCTCCGTTAACATCGGCTGATTCGTACTATCCAGAGTTTTGGTAGATACTGGAGCATCGCTTAACTTAATGAGTATACAGACATTAACATATTTGGATATTGATACTCAGGAGCTTACAGCCGATAAGATGATGTTAAAGGATAAAGGGAGAGAGAACCCTTGATTCAATTACATTACTTATGAAAGTTGGAGAGCTAGTAACAACCGCTAAATTCCATATCATCAGTGTCGAGACCTCTTTCAATGCTCTACTTGGTCGACCGTGGATACACGAGCATGACATGGTTCCGTCTTCCCTGCATCAATGTATTAAGTATTACAAGGAAGGACATGAATTGCATCAAGGGAGATCTACAACCATTTTCAATTCATGAAGTTGGCATTTTTTAAGACGCCGCTTACTACTCGCCTCTAAAGAAGACGTCTTCTCTCGTGAAGTTGTGGCGAATGAAGTGGAAGATTCAGAGGAGTCATAAAGAAGGGGCCATTAAACTCTGTTTCGACAGTCCACTATCATGTCTCCACAAGGAGGTGGTAGGGGTTCTTTTAGCCCATACACCCGAGATCGAGGCCGGGAACGTGAACGAGGAAGAGCCAATGTGATTGTTGAACGGACTAGGCCGACCATCAACATTGATGATGAAGAGGATTCTGAAAATGAAATAATAATGACAAAGTAGAAGAAACCTCAGTACGAGATATCCTTAGAAAATACGGAGAAAATTGAATACGAGACAATGTATGATCGGATAAACCACTGTGCGAACACCATGACCCTTACTCCGGTCTTCCCTCAAAAGGTCTGGTTCAAAGCCCATCAAATTTTACCGTGTTTCTACTTCTACCAGTCTTGAAAATCATGTAAATTTTGATGAGAATTCTAATGAATTAATGAAATTACCTTTTAGTTACTTCTCGCATTGTGTGCAAAAGTTAATTCGGTGGGGACATTTACCAAAACAGATGCTGAAAGATAAATTGCAACTTTGAAAAATTATGGAATGTTAGGAGCTGAATTCCTAATTCGAAAAAGTGTCTCAGATTTGGTACAGTCGGACTAGTCGATGATTCAGAATTTTGCATTGTTGTTACTAGTAAATCGGAAGAAGATTGCCTCGATGTGGAGGATGACTCTACCGATCAGCTAATAGAAAACGCTCCACCGGAATTTGAAGAGGAAATCAAGTCCACAGTTGATGAGTTGAAAGAAATCAGCCTCGGGACTGAAGAGCAGCCCCGACCAATCTTTATAAGTTCTCTACTCAGCGAGGAAGAATTCACAAAATTAATAAAGTTTGTTAGAACTTAAAGATTGTTTCGCATGGAGTTATGATGAAATGCCAGGACTGTCAGCAGATGTTGCAGTTCATAAACTCGGGGTAGATAAAAATATGACCCAAGTGAAATAAGCTCCAAGAAGAATGCGTCTCGAAATAGAGCAACAAGTAATTGCCGAGGTGAAGAAACTAATAGATGCTAACTTCGTGCGGGAAGAGCAATATCCCACATGGTTAGCTAATATTGTTCCAGTTAAGAAGAAAAGTGGACAGATATCTATTTGTGTTGATTTCAGAGATCTAAATAAAACATGTCCAAAAGATGAATTCCCACTGCCAATGCCAGAGATGATGGTGAACATCGCTTTGACACACGAAATTTTCTCATTCATGGATGGATCGTCAGGATACAACCAAATCAAGATGGCTCTAGAAGTTGCAACCCTCACAGCCTTCAGAACGCCTATCGGGATTTTCTGCTACACAGTGATGTTGTTCCTATTTGGGTTAAAGAACGCTGGAGCAACATATAAACGAGCAATGACGAAGATTTTTGACGACCTCATTCATAATCAAGTGGAATGCTATGTGGATGATTTGGTCATCAAAAGTGAACGAAAAGTAGACCATTTGTACGATTTGAGGATTGTGTTCGAACGATTACGGCAATACAATCTCAAGATAAATCCCTTAAAGTGCGCCTTTGACGTTACCTCCGGAGGATTTCTAGGATTTGTTGTTCATCATCGGGGAATGGAGATCGACCCGGAGAAGATTAGAGCTATCTTGGAAATGCCTCGTCCCAAAACCTTGAAACAACTACGTTCCTTCCTGGGAAGTTGGCATATCTGAGACGCTTTATTTCTAATCTCTCAGGTAGGTGTCAGCCCTTCTCGACATTAATTAAAAAGAACGCTAAATTTGTTTGAGAAGAAAAATGTCAACGAGCTTTCGAGGACGTTAAACAATATTTATGACACCTCCTGTTTTGGCAGCCCCTATCCCAAGGAAACCGTTGATATTTTATACTGAGGCCTTAGACGACTCTCTCGGAGCCTGTTAGCTCAGGTCAATGACGAGGGTAAAGAAAACGCACTGTAGTACTTATATCGACGTCTGATACCGACAGAAGTAAAGTATTCGCCTATTGAGAAGCATTGTCTAGCTTTGATTTTCGCCGCTCAAAAGCTTAGGCACTACATGCTTTCTCATAGGATAACCCTAATTTCAAAGGTCAATCAATTGCAATATTTGATGACCCGACCGACACTTTCCGCACGTTTAGCAGGATGATCAATGATTTTATTGCAATTTGATATAACTTTTGTTCCCCTCCGCGCTATCAATGGATATGTTTTAGCAGACTTTCTCGCCGCGCACCCATTTCCAGCTGGGTCCTCTCTCAACGATGAGTTACCATATGAACAGCTATTACAAATGGAATGCTCCAGTGCGCAACGTTGGGAAATGTACTTCGACGGTGCTTCATCAGTCAGAAAAGACAAAGGAACAGGGATAGTTATGTCAGGAAAGGCAGAGATTGGCTTGGTCTTCATCACGCCAGATAAGGGTATGCTGAGATTCTCATATCACCTGACAGAGCCGTGCACAAACAACGAAGCTGAGTATGAAGCCCTGATCACCAGATTTGAATTGGCAGTTTCAATGGATATAACAGATATCACCATTTACAGTGACTCTCAGCTTATCCTTCAGCAAGTCGCCGGGCAATACAAGATCTTGAAACCACGATTAGCAGAATACCATTAGTATGCAACGAAGCTGTTGGAGCAGATTCCCTATGTGACTTTCTATCGGATTCCTCGGGGAGATAATGCCCATACCGACGCTCTAGCAAAACTCGCTAAGAAATTGACATGTCCCCCGGAGGATTCCTTAGAAATCACAGTACAAGGAATGTAGGCTTTATCTCAGATCGACCTTGAAACTCTACACAAGCTCGGGAAAGAAAAAGAAATGATAAATGCAGTTGCTGATATCAACGAAGATTGTGGTAAACTATTTATAGAATATTTGCAAACTGGAATGTTGCTAGAGAACAAATCAACAACATATCACATCACGAGAAAAGCTATGTCGTATGCCCTAGTTTGGGACATTCTCTACAGGAGATCGTTCGATCAAATGTGGTTGCGGTGCCTCAACAGACCCGGAGCACAGAATATTATTAAAGAGATACACGCCAGATTGTGTGGTGCTCACCAGTCGGGAACAAAAATGAAAATGAAGATTAAGGGATTCAGATATTATTGGCCAGCAATGATGTCTTATTGCAGGGACACAACCAGAAAGTGTCACCAGTGTCAAGTGCATGGGTTGGTCTTACACCAACCTTCGAATGTGCTACTACACCCAACCGTTGTTTCGTGGCCATTCGAATGTTGGGGCACGGACATAATAGGTTCGATAGACTCTCCATCCTCTAAGGGACACAAATTTATCCTCACAGCTACAGATTACTTCTCTATATGGACAAAGGTAGTGCCGTTACGAGAGGTTACAGTACAACAGGTTCTCCAATTTTTCAAAAGTCAGATTGTTTACTGTTTCAGTGTACCGTGCAGAGTAATCTTTGACAATGAGACAGCGTTCAGAAGCACTAAAATCAATAACTTCGCCAGACGACACCAGATAGATTGGAGATGTTCAATAATTTACTATCTCAGGGCAAATGACTTAGCAGAGGCCTTCAACAAAACATTGGTACAGTTTTTGAAGAAAACACTAGAAGGAAATAAAAAGCATTGGCATAACAAATTGTTAGAAGCTTTGTGGGCCTACCAGACAACATTCAGAACTCCCACTCAGTGCACACCCTACGCTCTCGTATACGGGTCTGAAGCGTGCTGCCGCTAGAAGTTCAGACACCGTCTCTCAGAGTCGCTGTCGCTAATCAGCTCACAACAGAGGAATGTACGAAGCTTAGACTTGAAGAATTAGAAAATCTCGAGGGAAAGCGACTAGATGTACAACAACATTTAGAGCTTTACCAGACGAGGATGGTTCAAACTCATGACAAGTTGGTCCGCCCAAGGACGTTCAAATTTGGTGAGCTCGTTTTCGTTCTCAAAAGACCTATTTTCGCATGTCGCGAGATAGGTGAGAAATTTGAGCTAACTTGGGAGGGACCATTTGTTGTGGAGAAAGCTTATTTAGGAGGAGCATACCAGCTGGTGGATTTCCGGGGTGAAAGACCCATGTTGCCGATCAACGGGCGATACTTGAAAATCTATTATGCAGCTTGACATCGCTTGAACTGAAATTTAGAAATCTTGATTATTCTGGGGTTATTTATTTGGCCAAAACATCTGTAACCGGGTCCAAAATTTTGTAATAAAATCAACCGCAATAAGATGAAAACTTTTGAAATTCCATGCTTAAATTTTCTTCTTTCTAATTTTAAGTTCGATATTTTGCTAAATAAAACAAAATATAAATAAATGAGCTCCTCACCGAAATAAACTAAAGTTTTCTTTAATAAAAGCTTTGTTTTTCTTGTTCACGTTAAGTTTCAGCACACTGATGTTTTTCCTGTCGTCTGCAGAAAAATTTCAGGTCAGAGACTGATCTTCGCGTTTAATAATGGCTGGAACCTCGCACTCAACGACGAGATGACACCACAGGGCGACACTATTGATTTCAACATGGAATTTAACCAAGTTGACATGGATTACTACGGTCCTCTGATGGATGTCGTCAGCCCACAGGAAAAGGAGAGGGTTGCCTTCACTACTCAGGTTCAGCAAGTAGAAATAATGCCTCACTAAAAGAGAAAGAGGTGATGATGCAACAAGATCCGATGGAGGGGCCCAACCGCCTGCCCTCCGTGATAGCTACGCCAGCCAGAGGTCTAGTCCCACCAACGAAGAAAGAATGCCGAATGCGCCACTGCGAAGGACGATGCGTAGAAACGCTAGCCGACGCAAGCACAGGGCTCTCCTACAAGAGGAGAGAAGATGCCAGCAGGAGACTCAAAACCTGCTCACCCCTATTCCTGAGGGGCATATTTATGAGCCAAGTATGAAAGAAACTTCTTCTAGCCTGCCCACTACAGACGATGAGTCCGGATTTATTCGAGCACCAGAAATACCGCCAGCTTTGGATGTTCTCTGCGCAGGTTGCCCTATCTGCAACGTTGAAATACCCGCACAGGCATCAACTACCAGAGCCTTCGTTGAGTGTCCGGACTGCAATGTCCTACACTTGGAGCATTACAGCACCTTGAAAGAATACACATCTAATGAGGATAGACCTCAGATCGTTGATCGTCAAATGGAAAGAGCAGATGTCCCAACGGGTACAGAAGCATATGTCCCATGGAGTACTGAGTCGTATGTCCCGATGGACGCCGAGTCATACATTCCATTAGAGGTTGAGCCAGCACCAGTTTGGGTTCCCGCCAACGTTGAAACGAGGAAATACCGCCGTCAGCCGCTCATCATCAACACAACAGAATACTATAGAATGAGCAAAAGAACTTTTGAATTCTACGAAGAAGTCCGTGGAGAATTCATTAACATATTGGAAGGATTGAAGCTGTACACAAGTGTCTTTTTAGAAAGTGATGAATGGAGTATCCTCGACTGCATTTTTTATTTGAAGGACAGAGGTCGAGCAGGCCTGCTCATGGAAAGAACTTACTCCGAGCCGAGGAAATGGATGCTGGGGAAGGGAAGAATCACGATACAGTGCGGATGCTGCTACAACTTTACAATGGATAGACAAGGGAATCCTCCCGGGATCCTCAGATACGACCAGGTGGACCCACTACCGCCGATGATAAAGTAGATGATCAAAAGAATGATCCGATAGAATATATTGCCAGCACATTGCATACCCAACAGTTGCATCATTAATATATATGACAAAGGAGATTACATACCTCCACACACTGATCATCATGATTTTGTGAGGCCTTTCTGTACAGTCTCGTTAATGAGAAAAAATAACATCTTGTTTGGGAAAGAAATTGATTTTATCGGCCCCGGAGAGTTCAAAGGATCTGTGGAGATTCCCCTACCGGTTGGTTCAGTCCTCGTTCTTAAAGGCAACGGTGCATACATCGCCAAACACTGCATCCCAGGGGTGCGATACCCAAGAGTTTCAGTAACCTTTCGAAGAATGGACAGCAGTAAGATACCATATGGATTTCAACCAGATCCAGAGCTGGAAGAATTCCTGCCTTACGCGCTATGAGAGGGTTGCATCTCTAGGTATGTGCGAAGGGAACTCTTGTCCTGGAGCATGACTTAGAAGGTCAGCTTGATCAAGAGCTTGCCACGCTAGTGACGGATATTTAGAGGATTCCTTTCTTCTTTAACTATGTTTTATTTCAGCGGATATGATATGTATCGGATATGTTCAGCCGATGATGTGTAGTCGACATGACATACCTTCGATGTATTTTGATGCAGTCTGCATATTATACTTTTCGAGGCTTCAGCTTGTGTTTGATTTGTAACACCTGTTTGAAACAGATGAATGAAACTTCTTTCAGAATTTTGTTTGTTTGCTCAGTTTACCCTTCTTGGTACGATGGATAAAAGCCATGGAACCATACGTTGGTTCACGACTACAATGAACAAGGAACAAAACAATGAAAACTCGATGAAAATGAAATAAAAAAAAAACTCTTTTGAAAATAAAATCAACCAACAAAAATTAAATTTTGAAAACATTTTCTTGAGTTTGTTTATCTCGAGCTCGAGATTTCATACTCTTTGCTTGCGCAGCGCGACTATTCTGGTCCGCATCAATTTTCTTCAAATCCCCACGGGATTGCACGTTCTGCACTAAATCTCATAAAACTCTACATGTCTTCCTTACCAATGTCGACTTCATCACATGACACATACCCTTGAATTCAACGTCACAAACTCTCTACACTGTTTTTATATGGCTCTCGGAGTCAGTACCTAAATTCTGACTCCCATCTTCGAGATTGATATAAGACCCCCTTTAATGGAACATGACATCCTATTCTCTACACATATCTTTGAGATTTGTCGGTCCCTAACTCCCGACTCTCCTTTAGAAATTGATACATAAATTTTAATTCTCATTTCTGAATCAGTACTTAAATTCCGATTCTTTCACATATTTTCATATTCCATTCACATATTCACCACGAATTCACATGTTTGAATTTGCATATTTTCCGTATAAGCAGATATTTTTCTCGTCACCTCTTGGGTTGGATGTGAGTCCCAGTGTTTTTCTTCCTAACGTGATCGATATATTTTTCTCGCTATCTCTTGAGTTGGATGTGAGCCTCAGAACTTTCCTCCTCAATATAGTAGATGTTTTTCTCGTCACCTCTTGGATTGGATGACTTTCCTTTCTAACGTTATCGATATATTTTCCCGCTACCACTTGGGTTGGATGTGAGTCCCAGAGCTTTCCTCCTCAATGTAGCAGATATTTTTCTCGCTATCTCTTGAGTTGGATGTGAGCTCCAGAGCTTTCCTCCTCAATGTAACAAATATTTTCCTCGTCACCTCTTGGGTTGGATGTGAGCCTCAGAACTTTCCTCCTCAATGTAGTAGATGTTTTTCTCGTCACCTCTTGGATTGGATGTGAGTCCCAGTGCTTTCGTTCCTAACGTGATCGATATATTTTCTCGCTACCACTTGGGTTGGATGTGAGTCCCAGAGCTTTCCTCCTCAATGT
>NW_018165107.1:219182-220287 GCF_001263595.1 Phalaenopsis equestris
CCCAGAGCTTTCCTCCTCAATGTAGCAGATATTTTACTCGTCACCTCTTGGATTGGATGTGAGTCCCAGTGTTTTTCTTACTAACGTGATCGATATATTTTCCAGCCACCAGTTGAGTTGTATGTGAGTCACAGCACTTTTCTCCTCAATGTAGCAGATGTTTTTCTCGTCACTTATTGGGTTGGATGTGAGTTCCAGTGCTTTTCTTCCCAACGTGACATATATATTCTCCTTATCACATGTCAGTTGGAATATAACTTCCCCGGCGGTATTTCGAGTTGATATAGTCTTCTTCCTTCACTTGTTCATCTACATCCTTTAGGATAAGGTTTAATCTCGATTCGGTCCTTTGACACAATTTTATTCTTTGAAATTATCAATGTTGAAATCAAAATTAAACATTGAATTTGAAATCGAGTCTCCGCCTCGATCATCAATTTTCCCGACGGTCATTTTCGGAATCTCTTTTCTTTTCCCCAGCAAGAGTATCTGTTACTCCTTAGCTGAGACAATTGTTACTCAATTTTACACTTCTTTCTAGGTCTGTTGACTTAAGAGTCTGTGTTGGTTTTGTTGATCTTGTCGGTCAACGTCAATACGCGCGGTGTGCTCGCCCAGCACACCACACCTATTAGGGGTCCTCACTTTTGGTTGAAGTTTAGTCTCTCCTCTTTAAATAGCTTAGGATCTTTCCGTTGGACTTTCCTGTCGACTACTCCTAGAAAACTAGCAAAGGAGTCCTCCCCGTTAGAAATTTTGAGTTTTTCTTCTCTCGACTTGAAGTTTCACATAGTTGTTTTGACCTCTAGCACCTAATAGGTGGGGCTACTGTGAGGAAACTCAAGGAGAATCCCTATAGGACTGTTGGCTTTAGGATTGACTGTACGTGTTGATCTGACGCCGTCGTGCTCTTCGTCATCCTGTTTGATTGAGCTCGAACCGAGTTTTTGACGTGGTCCAGGTCGCGACGCGTTTTTATCCCGATCGTCGATGAGATTGCCTAAACAACTCCGGTTGACGAAACGGACAGCGCCAACGCGTCCGAAATGTCAATTTTGCCTAAGGGGGGACATTCGTTTCATTCTGACGACGCGTCTAGGGAAAG
>NW_018165107.1:220355-231126 GCF_001263595.1 Phalaenopsis equestris
ATCTCCTTCCTCCCCGCCTCATTCTCGCGAACCCGTAGGTCTGCCTCAGCCCTAAATTGGCTCGTTCGGTTGCCTGACCCGCTCCTTCGTGCCGTTGGAGGGATTCGTTTCCGCGTTCGCCTCTCAAACGCGAGACAAGTCTCGCAGACCTGAGTTCGATCTTCTCTGTCGCAGATCGTATTCTCTGCCTCTCTTGTTCTCTCGAGCTATATGTGATCTCTTAATTATTCTTTCTCCTTTTCTGGTCTATATGAGGCTTTCGTTTGGTGCGTTTCAAAGGGCCGAAAATCTCTAAGAAAGGGAAAACTCTGTCATTTTCTTTTCTTACTTATTTCTTTATCTTTTTGTGCTCGGGTTGGCTTCCTCTTACTGTTGGAGGAAGAGTTAAAGTTGGGAAGTGCCTTTTAAGCTTCTGTGTTGCTTTTTTTTTTTGCTTCAAGGAGGTACCTTCTTCCCCTGTGTCTTGCCTCTTTTTTCGGTTTTCTCTCTGTTGAGCCATTGAGGATGGTTCTGTTGAATAGTACAGCATGCCAGCCTAGTGTTGCACCTATATTTTGAAATATTTGTCACTTCAGCATGTGAAAAATAAAAATGTGAGCATGTTCTAGGAGTCATGTTTGATTACTTGCTTAAGGTGGTGAAAGTAGAACATGTTATTAGCACTTCTCTTTTCTTTTTGTTCAAGAAAAATTGAAAATATTAAAATGCGGCTTTGAGATAATGTTAGTTCCTCTTGCAAGAATGTTAGGACATGTATCATGAAGCCTCTCATTTATTCTTACCTAGCATGAGATATTGGAGAATTTATTTGGCCTTTCATGCATGAGAAGGGCTTGGCTTTGACATGTCACGATTTCTTTTTGCTCAAAACGCATGCTATGAAGAAATTCACCTTGATTTGGAAGGTTTCTATAGTTGTTCTTGCTTGAAACATATCGTGGCCTTGTATTTTGATGCTTTAAATGCATGTGGGTATCCTTTAACCCTTGAATGGCTTGGTATTCACCTTAGGGGTATGAGAAGTCAAGTTTTATTGAAGTTTGGTCTTTTCTGATTTTCGTTGAGGCTTTGGGGCTCCCTGCTGATTTTGAGGGGCTCGGTTTTGACCTCTGTTGGTGCTCGGTTTCATTATAAGGTGGCTGGGTGTAGATTTGCTATTATGGTTTCATTTGTTAGCCTTCAAAGTTTGGGTTTGGTCTCTACTGGAGCTCGGGTCTCACCTTGGAAGGGTTGGAGGTTGGGTTCTGTTGAGACTTGGCTTTTGGTTTTTGTTGAAGCTTTGTCCGAACTGCTTAAACTTTACTTATGGGCCTTGAAGGGTTCAGTTTGGCTTTGTTTGGGGGTTCGGTTTGCTGGCCTTAGCTCCTATCCGAGAGCCTGTTTTTGGTGTTTGTTCTTGCCCATGCTCAAGAGTTGTGGGAGGGTGCGGTTTTATTTGTTTTAACCCTTGCTAGGGGCTCGGTTTTGGCATTTTATGATCATTTTTGGCTTAAAAGCGCGTACTGTGAAGAAATTTATTTTGATTTGGAAGAGTTCCATAGCTATTCTTGTTTGAAACATGTGGTAGCCCTATATTTTGATATTCTGAGGGATTGAAGATGTTTCTAGCCTTTATTGTGGCCTGGGTTTGAGCCTTAGCTGCGGCTCAGTTTTACTTTGGTTGGGAGCTCTGTTTTGTCTCGTTCTGCCCCTACCCGAGAGGTAGTTTGGGTGTGGTTTTACTGGCTTTAGTTCCTACCCGAGAGTCTATGTTTGTGCTTTATATTTGTCATGGAAATGTTTTCTAGCTTTTATTGTGGCCTGAGTTTGAGCCTTAGCTGCTGCTCGGTTTTACTCTGGTTGGGAGCTCGGTTTTGTCTCGTTCTGCCCCTGCCTGAGAGGTAGTTTGGGTTTGATTTTTGCTTGCCTTAGCCCCTACCCGAGAGGTAGTTTGGGTGTAATAGTTTGGGTGTGGTTTTACTGGTTTTAGTTCCTACCCGAGAGTCTATGTTTGTGCTATTTGTCCCTACTAGAAAGGCTTGGTGGCTGTCCTGAGCTGTTTCCTATCCCTACTCATGAGACATACTGAAGGCTCCTTAATTGGATTTAGTCATTCTTTTTGGACTTGAACTACTTGGATGATTGTTGGTGGATTAAATTAGTCATCTGAAAATGATGATTATGTTTTGCACTCTCTTATGTATATCAAAGGTCCTCATTTAATTGATTTGGGTTGTCTTGGCCGTGAGCCTCTTTTGGCCCTGTTTCTTACCTTAACCGTGAGCCTTTTTGTGCCTTGGGTTGCCTTGGCCGTGAGCCTCTTTTGACCCTATTTCTTGCCTTGGCCGTGAGCCTCTTTTGTTCTTTGGGCTGCCTTGGCCGTGAGCCTCTTTTGTTCTCTGGGCTGCCTTGACCGAAAGCCTTGGTGGCTGCCTCCTCTCTTCTACTGACCCTGACCGTGAGCATTTATTTGGTTTTATTGGAAGGTTCTATGTTCATTTGATATATGAGGTTATTGGTTAATTTTGGAGTTGGGAAACCTTAATTTTGATATGGGTTTGGAAATGCTAGTGGTGGTTTCCCCCCAGGTCATTTTCCTTTTATTCAATTTATGAATTTTGGAAGATTCCCAAGTCCTATTTGGAAGAGTATTCGGTTGAGTCAAATTGAGCCTATGGAAGATATTTTTGGAGGATTGACACTGATGTAGGGGTGGTCATTTGTGGGTGATCGTCGTGTCGGTTCGGGCCCGTTTCGACTCATTCGAAACAGGATTTGGAAAGGACACCCTCCTTGGGTTGATCCAATTCTAATGAAGTGAGAAAATGACATCCTTTTGGATTGATTCATGGACTTTGGGCCCTACTTTTTTAAGTCTTTTCGTCATGACTTTTGAGAACTGATTCATCCTTCATCTTTTCGGTGTTTTAGGTGGATCAGTGCCTCCTCTCTCTCACCTCATTTTTGTTTTTTTTCCTTGCATCTTTGTTCGGTTTTTTATGCTTATGTTCGATACATAAGTGTCCACGTATAGCCTTTTGTTATACGTGAAACCATCAAGCAAGGTCGCAAGTAAGTCGATTTTGTTTTTTGGGCGGCGGTGATGACAAAGGCGCACCAGTGGTAGAGCAAAATGATATTTCATCTTACGACATCGGGACACCTCCACGGATTCAGTGAACTGTAGGATGTAATATCATTCACCGACATAAGACTTGCAGGAGTTGACTCGTACCTTCTTAGGTTGTTGGTAGTCCTACGTCCGACAGTGTGATCGACTCGTGGACAACTACACTTTTTCAAAACTAATAAAAAAAATTTGATAAGAACGGATACACCTTTTTCAAACAAAAAAAAAATATTTTTTTTTTGCTACTAACAAAATTGATACAACCCACTTTTGTATGCTTAAAACCTATGTGCATGCTAAGAATATAAATTTTAAATACATTTAAAAAAATTGGTTGTCCACCTGTTGATTACCTGTTTGGGCCAAAGAGTACCCTCCTAAATTAGGTTCAGTAGGACACCCTTCTAGTCGCGTGACGGGCTTTACATCTGGGTGACCGAGTAGCCTTCGACGACCCTCGAGTACAAATATATATCTGAGCCTAGCCCTACCCGAGTGCTTGCCCGAGTGCTTGTTCAGACTTTTTCATATGTTTTATCAAAATTTTTGGACAAAGCACTCGTGGTCTTTTCTCCGGGATTTTCTCGATCGTGAGCACTCGTGGTCTTTTCTCCGGGATTTTCTCGAGGTTTTGAGGATTTTATCTAAATTGTTACTTGTCAATTTTCTCGAGCTTGTTGTCATGGATTATTCGTTGACTTTTCCCGAATTTTCCATCGGGGGCCATTTACTGTTTTTTCTCGATGTTTTTTTCTCGAGTTTTTCGGATGACGTTTCTTTTCTTCTTTTGCTTTCGTTTATATGATGCATTTCAGTCTGTTCTATTTCTGTTCTATTTGTACTCAGTCTGTTCTATTTGTACTTGTTGCATCAACTACACCTAAAGAACAACGAATCTCCCATGTATACAGGTTTGTTTTGTGTTCACAACATGTTACTTTCTTGCAGTCACTTTCCTGCTGTATCTTTTACCTTTTTTTTACACCGCATGTTGTACTGTTCTTTTTCACTACATAATCTACTGTTGTCCTGTGCTACACATTCTACTGTTATTCCATACATTGTCCAACTTTAACATGCCTCTCATAAAATATTTAAAGGACTACAACCGTAGGGCTGCCTGATTTGACATCATCGCCTGATTTGACATCATAATTTGACACCCTAGAAAACTTAAACTCGTCACGACAAGGAGCTTGGAGCTAGAATTGTAGTCAGCACGACCATCTTAAACAGCAGAACTTGTCAACACCAGTTAAACCATTCCTTCCTTAGAAGTTAAAACAACAATCCACATGATTTCGAGGTTTTTTGCTTATGCAACATAAATCCTCAACTTATCTTTAGACATTTGTACGGCTCTACTGTACATTCTAAGCCCTAACTCGTCTTAGGATTCCGAGGTTGTCGTCCGTCACAACTTAAATCCTCATATATTCCAGGCTATTTATGTGATCGTTTCACAAGAATGTAAGCCCTAAGTAAATAAAATTGACAGGATAAAACACTGGAATATTTCTTCCTCTAAACTGAACCTAAACCATAGGGCAGATTGGGAAGTCACCGAGGTTCTTTTTCGGATCTGTGGCATCGCCTAGTTTTTCTTCTTTTGGATTCTATAATAAATGTTCCAAGTTTGAACAATTCCCCTTTGCACACCTCTTTGTCCGATTTCGTTGAAAAATCTTATCATTTTGACCTCTTTGAAGATAATATTTCCTGATTTTTATCGAGAATCGAGAGTATTCTTAGGTAACTTTTGTTACCTAAGATGTAATTAACTATAGGGGCTTGCCCTTATAGGATGGTTTTCCGAACCCAGCTTAATATAAACCCTATTTAATTATTCATATTAAATAGGGGAACTTGTCGGCAAATAAAACGGTTTCTCTGACCAAACGGACGTCATATATTTTTTAGTTTATCTGATCGAGCCTCATCCTCAAGTATTGTGTTTATCTTTCGGGATAGATATAGAATTTGAGATATAGTGCTCTTTCATTTAAACTATGAAAAATATGGGATCAGTTTGATTTCATATTTTTCTAAACTTAAATCTATATGTAAATTAAAACGTTCTTCCGAAGCGGGCGACGGAATCTCGATTCCGGTGACCGACAACTTCTTACGGAGAACTCCTCCAACCAAAATAGTGCCGACACTAGTCTTTCACTTTTTTTCTAAATGAAAAACTTTCATGCATCAGCGCATTAAAAAAGAGTCTGGAAATAACTGATCCCAATGCTGTATGGCAGCTGAGTGCCTTATGGTGTGGTTTTTGTGGTCATTTTGCTTAAGCATTTTGTTTTCCTAGGCATATACATACTGTCAAATGATGTGAAATTGTTCATTTAGATGGCATGGTTCTTTGTCCACCTTTTAGCCATTATTCTACATTTCGTTTCACCATCTGATATACCTCGACGCCAGTATTGATTTTCTACTATCTTCTGGTTCAGGTGGTAAAGGTTTGATTAGCTTTTTTGATAAATAAATGGGATGACATCATTTTCCTCGTTCAACTTTTATACTGTGCTGCATAATATCTAGTTTATTACTTAGTGTGTCTGGGTTCGGGAATATAGAAGATGATTGTGGGTATCAATTGGGATAGATATTTTTATAGTCGGCCAACCCCAAAATAGTCGGCCTAAATTGTTTCTGTTGGTTGCATTTTGGTTGTGAAATAGTTATCATCATCTTCATCCAACTATTTTAGTTTGACTCAGCAGAAGTAAAAAATAAATTCATTTCTTAAAATTTTTTGCATATTTTGTTTAGTTGTTGGTCTAGCATCAACCCACGCCCATTTTATATGAGCTTGGCGTTGGAATGGTGGTTTTGGTAATGATATATTTATATTAACAAGAAATCACATTACTCTTTTCAATTGCATTGTTTGTGATGCTTTGAATATTTTCTTAGCCTTTAGATTCTTTTTTCCATTGCTTTTTTTTAAATAAGCATAATTTTATAGCCAAAATATGATAATAGTATATCAAGAGGTAAGTAGAAGAATTACCAGAGAAAAGTTCAAAAAAAAAAAAAGGATAAACAAAGCTACATATAACTTGAGGCTAGGATGTAAAATCATTTGAAAGAAATATCTTTACCATTGTCTTCCTTGAAACCTAGTAATATTTGGTGAGAGTTGATAAATGTTTTTTTTTTAATTTGATGTAACTTGGCATGAAAAATAAAATAAAATAAACTAAATAAAATGAAATAAAAAAAAAGAAAATTTTATGGGTTAGTGTCAATTCAGAGAGTTTAATTGTCTCAACGTTTCCTTTTTCAGAAGACGAGTCCCATTTGAAATAATGATACGAATCAAATGAGAGGACGAGAGTACGAGCCAGAGGAGAGGGGGGGTTGCGTGTTTCTCTTACTGGAGATTCGATGCAAGGCGGTGACACTCAGAGAAGGAAGAAGGAATAGTGCTTGCGCTTAGGTAGAAGAAGTATTGAGCGATCCTTGTCAAAAGAAGAAGAGAAGAGGCTGTTTGTGCCTTGTGCCAAAGCTAGAAGAGATGCGACTTCAATTTTATAAAGGGGAGATGAAGCTTAGCATATCGAGAGATGGAGGCTTTCTATGCAAGGAAGATAACACCGGCTTCGTGATGGAGCCATCTTGTGACGTGGCCAAGTGATATTGAGGAACTTAGGCTTCGTACAATGGAGAGTAAGAAGAAACCAGCCTTATGTGTGAAGGAGAAGGGTCGAGTGTTTCATGCTCTAGCCGAAACAAGGGGAAGAGAAGCTGTATCCTTTCCTAGTTGAGGGAAGGAAGAAGTGGAAGAGAAAGGAGGAGGCAAGACTTCCTTGCATTTTGTTTTGCGTGAAGAAGAAGAGGTTGGAGAAGCGAAGGGAAGTCGTGGTTGCGAAAAGTTCACTTGCGAGGAGTGAAGTCAAGGAGAAGAGAAGAGGGCAGCTATCGTGGGGAGATGAGGAGCCTACCTAACGACTTTGCTTGTGGGATAAGGGAGAGTGTCGTTTGTTGGAGTCTTAAATTGAGTTTGTGCATGCAAAATTTGTGTGGGGAAGGTTGAACCGAGCATTTATAAATAAGAATTTCTTTTATGGGTTTTATGCCTTAATTATATAAATTAATTTAATGAAAAATGTTTTTAAGTTAATATAAAGTTTTATGAATCAATGTCAGTGATATTAGTTGGACAAGCAACCGCGAGGGATCGGGATTGGTGTTTTAGAAATAAATGAAATGATTATTTAAGGTAAGTTAGGGTTTAAGGTTATTTATATTTTTAATTATATTAATTGAATTACATTTCAAGGATTAATACGAATTTTCTTTTGTTAAACAAAATCATAAAGCATGAAGGAAGAATTAATGATAGTAAATGAGGGAATAAATATGATCCTAAAAGAATCGTTGACCTTACAATAAGATGGATTGAGATAAATTTTCAATTATGCATCTATTATGTTGATTAAATACGTAACTCTAAAAGAATGTTAATTTTAAGATATAGTTTAGGGGATTGGATTGAAACGATTGATTGAGGAAAGAGTAATTAAAAACTTATATAGAAGAGAAAGATTTAAGATTAAGTGGCAAAAAAAACCATAAAATGAAGTTTAAATCTATGAACTAATGCCATATTTAATAAATAAAATAATAAGATAATATGATTTTGTTTTATTAATGATAATACATTATTATTAAGACAAATAATTATAAATTATATGTAAATTTATTTGTCTTCTGAGTAAATTTGGGTTTGATCTGTGGGATTGAGTTTTGAGGAGACAAACATGAAGATTAAAGAGGTATTTGAAAGACCGATGTGAGTAATTATATTTTTAAATTTCAATAATTTTAAGTATTTTTAAATATATACTTCATTTCATTATGCTTTGTTTCAGTGAGATTTAAATCATAACTATTTTTTCATATTGTGGGATAAGAAAAATATGAATGTTCAATAGTTGTGTTATAGTTTTTTGTAGGAAGAGGTTTTATGACTACATGATATCTGCCAATATCATATTATTGCTTTTCTAGATATACATAAATTATTTCATAAGAAAAGAATGTATATTATGAAAATGAAATATTGTATATATGAATGTTTTTATGTGCATGCTGAAAGGAGTTCACTTTTGGTACACACAAGGGACGCCAGTATACCCATTCTTGTAGGAATTGGGATGCTTAGATTGCTAATCACTATGCCGATGGGAGAATATTAGCAATGCTAGTAGACATCTTTTCACCTCAGACAATGGTGTAAATTAGAGAATGAATTGCTGTGCTGACAGGATGATATATGCTAGGGGTGTTATATTATGTTTTGACATTTCTTCTAAGGAGGATGTGAAAGTCAAGAATATGAAGTATACTAAAGCTTAAGAAATTACATCTTGAAAAGTAATATAAATAAGATTACATGTAGAAATTTTAGAATTCTTCAATGAGCAAACATCAAGTATATATTCTATAAATTTTTATATATATTTTTTCTAGAATGTATTAGTAAAGACCAACATACCTATTGCTTTCTTTTTTTAGAGTTACTATAGTTTAGAAGTGTGATTGTTCAACTGAGTTATCTTTAGATAACTTATTATTTTGTTTCAACATTTTTTTTTAGAATTTAAGTTTTTGAATAAAATGAATTGAAGGAGAACCAATCTGTACAGAAGATGAGTTCAACAATCGGAAATGTAAATATTTATCTGTTAATTAAATTGTTTTTGGTGTAGCTATTATCAATTAATTTATGGATATAAATAGAATAATAGCAAATTTAATATCACTTTCTGTTCGTCTGTTTCCATCTTGATTTATTCATAGTCTTGGGCCAATCATGACAAAAGTGGTATCAGAGAAAATAATTAGATTAACCACCATGAATTTTGATGAAAGAGCCATTAGGATGATTGTATTAAGTTTTTCATAATATAAATTAAAATTTTAACCTGGTCTAATTAGATTGTTTTCTTGTTATTTCAAAATTATGGTTAATCAGAGAGAAGAGGTTAAGGTTGATGATGCATAATTTAATGTACCCCAGAATGTTACAGTTAATGCTGATGCTTTTGTTGAGATGTTGACTTTAGTGACTCAAATGATTAGGACTTCAGTTGGGGAGGCCAAATAGATTAATATTTGAAGCTATTTTAAAATATGAGACCACTTCTCTTTTTTAGAAGAGGAAGTTCAATGGACGTTGAGAACTAGCGGATGAGAGTGGAGAAGAATCGATGGATTGTTTTGTCCACTAAAGAGGAGTTACATTTTTAATTTTGCCTTTAAAGGAGAAGTTGAGAGATGGTAATAATGACAGATGTAGAAGAAGTTTGGAAGTAGAACTAGTTATTTGGTGCAGTGGGATGAGTTGTGGCAACCTTTAGAAACTAGTTTGTACTACAATTAGCCAGGAGGTCGATATTGGATAAATTTATCAGATTGGTGCAAGGAGATTGGTTAATTATGCAATATGAAGCTAAATTCATTATGTTTTTAAGGTATAAACCCCAGTTAGTTCCAAATGCTGAGAAGTGCCATAGATTTTTGTCTGAGTTGAAGGATTAGTCAGACCTCCACTAATGTCACTTGGGATTGAAGACTATTCAATGATAGTGAATAGAGCTCAACACTTGGAGATTGATTTTTAGCAGACTCGGAAACGTAGAGTCATATGCAAAAGGAAAAACTTGGAAGAAGTAGCACAAAAAACTGATCTTGGAGATTCTAATGAGAAAATGATAAAGTCCCATGTTGATGGAGTTATTAGTCACAATGACAACAACACTATTGAACCATATGTTAAGCTGGGGAAGTAACATCGTGGTAAATATTTATTTGACTTGAAGGTATGTTATTTATGCAGATAACCTAAACATTAGATGGTAAATTGTCCTAATTCTGTTAAGAGATCCACACAAAATGTTATATCAGGAATGGATTTAGCTCAAAGAAATTTTTAGGATGAATTAATTTTTAGAAATAATCAGTAGAAGATGACAAAAGCTGGTTTAGTGACTCATAAGAAGCAACCACGGCAGAACATTAGACCAAGAGCTTGTTCATTAACTCATTAAGGTGTCGTTTGGTTCGCTGAAAATGAAATACAATGTAAAACGTTTGCAGAGTACTATAATTACAAAATGTTTAAAATACTTTTGAGGAGTTGGTTTTTTTGTTTGGATTTAGTAGATTGAAAATAATATATATTTTTGTTTGGCGGTAGCGGGGGTTTAGACAGACGACCAACGGAAGTGGGCTAGTAGGGGACACGTCGAATGAATCACAGCTGATGTGGCGGCGGCGACCGCCAGAGGAGTCTGATCGCAGAGACCTGCGACAGCGGCGACGGGCGATCGACAACAACAAACTACTATTCTGGTCGTCTGTCGGCGAATCAGTTGCAACCACTAAAGAAGGTGGCTACATGCGACCAACGACGACAAATTGATGTAGCGACAGACAGTGGCCACCAAAGGGGTCGCGCAGTGGAAGGCAGATGACGGCCGCTGCAGTGGGCAGAGGTGGGTGTTCAATGACGGTGACGGGCAACCGACGATGTTAGTGGCTGGCGGTTGATGATGGTGATGAAAATGGTGCGACGGTGAGCTGCTAGCAAAGGCGACGATGGCGACCGACCGGCGACGGCGACGGCCGGGGGCGGCTAGCGGA
>NW_018165107.1:231249-257047 GCF_001263595.1 Phalaenopsis equestris
GCAGGCGACGGCGGGCGGCTTCTAGCAACGGGCTGCTTCAGGCAGCCAACATCGGTGGAAGGCTTGCAAGGATGGGCCAGGGTCTGTGGGCGGCGGGCTAGCGATGGGTGGTGGTCGTGGGTGACGAAGACTTGCCTATAACATTTTACATGAATGGTGTAATTCAAATTCAGCCAAATCGGCTCGAATTGTAAATTCAGCCAAAATAAGCTACAATGTGAACTTCAAATTTATTCAAACTTTATATTATATTTATAATTTTCAATACTTAACACATAATTTTCTCAAATCCTTGCAAAAAATTATAGTATACCACTTATTCACTCAACCAAACAACCCCTAAAAACCTATTGATACTGATGCAAATGCTTGTTGAGTTTGATGAGTGATTTGTCACATGAATTTCATGATGGGTATGGGCACGCCTTAAAATTAACTACTTTTATATATACATTTTATACTCATTTTTTAAGATATTACGCTTTAATGAAAAATATTTATGTGTTTTTGATTTCAGGTGCAAGAATTGAAGTTTAAGAGCAAAATGAGCAAAAATAGAGCAAAATAAAGTCAAATGGAGCTAAGGAACCAAAATTGGTCTGATAGGCGCTAGGTAGTCGATTGAAGTTTTTAGAAGGATGGTGCCTAGGCACCACAGTTGGGCACCTAGGCACCAGAAACGGTTTGGATCTTTTGACATTGAATTTGGACGAATTTTGAAGCGGTGCTTGAAGTGACTCTTGGTGATTTTGAGAGCTCTATTTAATACAACCATTGACTGGTCAAAAAAGTGAACTTTCGTTGATAGCTTTGGTGATAGCTTTTGGTGGCGTCTTGAGTCTTAGTGTTTGGCGTGTGGGTGTGTGAGTGTTTTTAGAGTCTATTTTTATGTGTTTTTTTGAGAAAGAAAATACGAAATGAACTCCGAAGGATTTGCTTGGGGAGAAGTTTAAGATAAGTTTCTTGTATTTTTGTTCAAATTTTAATTTTATTGTGTAAACTTGAATTTTAATATAAATCATGTTTTGTTATGTTATCCCCAAGAATTCAAAATAGTTTTCCTTTTTTTCTTCTTGCAATAAGAAGTAATCATGTGTGAGATTAAAATTATTTGAAGATTTCTTTTATTTCAAAATCGTTATGCTATTTTTATCGGTTCTTAATTTACTTTGCAAACTGACTATTTATAATGTTAAAATTTGTTGCGAAACATAATGATCCGGGAGGGCTATGATTTCACACAACTAGTGAATACCACATTAACCCTTAGGATGAGAGGAGACTTAATCCAAGGGGATTGCAAATAGATAGGGAGATAAGTTTTGATAAGCGTAAAATTGTTAATTCCAGGTTGACAGGCTAGAGCCTTTACCATTTTGATTTAGAGTTGGAACCTGAGGCCTGGTTAGTTCCATAGAGAGGACACATTGGGTAATCTAGAAGTGACAGACTTGAACCCACCCAGCATAATCATATCAATCAAGAACTTTATGCTGGTCAATGTTTTTTATGCACTCGAGAGAGGATAAATAATAAGTATGTTTATATTTGACACAAAACTATATTTTAACTTTTAAACTTTTAATTCCTACACTGATTATTATTTTGTTGTAAGGCCAAAAAATCTTTACATAATTTGAACTCTTCTTTATTAAACTAGTTTAGAATCTCTGCATTTACCTTTAGCTTTGAAAGAAAACTTGTAGGAATTTACTAACTTAGGGTGCGTTTGGGGCAGCTTATTAGCTGCGACGGCGTTTTGAAAACGCCGCCTGAGAGTTTGGAAGAAGCGTTCGGAATGCTTATTTTAAAACTCCTTTTCGCTGTTTAACCAAACGCGTGACGCAGGAGGAGCCCCGCGGTCGGTGTTTGCTTCAGCATTTTGACGTTGTTGCCCCCTGTTGCTCCGCTCAAAAACCTTCGCCCACTTCCCTAGCAATATGATCGCGATTTGAGCTAGTCGATATACGCTGTTGCCCCTCTTCGCGTTTACCTACCTCCCGGCTCCGCCAACTTTCCCTTCGGCGAGCTACCTCCAACAAACTCCGCTCTCCGGCGATGCTTCGACTAGGTACTCCTCCCCTCTTCTTCTTCTCCTTCGCGCTTGTCAGAGAAAGAAAGGAGAGATTTTGGGTAGGAGCAGAGATTTACATACATACCACTCAATTCTTTTCATTTTACAACAAATATGTAAAAAAAAACTTTTTCAAATATACCACTCAATTTATGTCCCTTTGCAAAAAAAAAAACAAAAAAACAAAAAAAAAACAAAATTATAAAGGTTTACATACATATCACTCATGTATTTGTTTACGTACATACCACTTAATTTCGTGTATTTATTCTTACACATTTATTCACGTTTATACCATTCAATTTTGCACATTTATTTAAGTACATATCGCCCAATTTCATTTATTTATTCTTGTATATTTATTTACATATATACCACTCAATTTCTATATTTAAAAAAAATCTACAAATCAACTGTTTACAAAACGCACAAACCAAACAGTCAGCTAGTTTATTTGGATCAGCTGCTCATCAACAGATTATCAGGATATGTTGTTTATCAGCATAAGCTGGATAAGTTGCAGCTGCCCCAAACAGACCATTATTTTTACACATGAACTTGCTATCATATTTCCTAATTTAGTATCTAGAGTTTAAGTAGAGTTAACTAAGCTAATAAACATTAGTTTTTTAGTCCATTCACCTTCGTTCTGGGATTGATACTGGGGTTTTAAAAAAAATTATATATTACTTGAACAATACGTATATTTATCTTAAAAGGGTTATAAAAATGTATTCGTGAAAGTAGATAAATATATCTTCTCTCTGGATTTCATTGTTTTAGATATGAAAAAAAATAAAGAAATATCTATCATTTTAGGGAGACATCTTGCCATAGTATGATAGATGTGCAAAAATGTGAGTTAACCATGAGAATTAATGATCATAAAGTTATTATTAATGTGTTAAAGTCAATCAAGTATCCAGCAAAATAAAATGATAATAAATGTTACAACAGAATGAAGACGCTTGATTATTTAATTGATAACCATTTTCGAGAAAGCTCTCAATTCAAAACAAAACAACAAGAATTGGAGGATGAGAAAATGAGACTTATTTTCAAGATAAATCAAATGAGATAAACACTGAGGATTTAAAATATGTTCAGGAAAGTTTTGAAAGTCTAGATGTTACTGAAAATAGTAAACCTCTTATTCCGTCAATTGAAAAACCTCTTGAACTTGAGATGAAAGTTCTCCCTACACATTTAAAATATGGTTTTAAGGCACTCATTAACATTATCTGTTATAATATCCTCAGACTTAACTGACGATTAGGAAGAGAAATTAATGAAAACTTTGAAAAATTTCAAGAAAGTATTTGGATGAACATTAGCAAATATTAAAGGTATTAGCCCTTTTATTTGTAGGCATAGAATTTTAATGGAAGATAATTATCAACATTGTGCAGATTCTCAAAGGAGATTGAATCCAATAATGAAAGATATTAAAAAGAAAATTTTAAAGTGATTGAATGCTGAAATTATTTATCTTATTTCTGACAGGACGTAGGTTAGTCTAATTTACTGTGTTTATAAGAAAGGAAGAGTGACTGTAGCTATTAATGAAATGAATGAATTAATTCTAATAAGACAAGTCACTAAGTGACAAATCTGTATTGATTATAGAAATTAAATATCTCCACAAGGAAAGATCACTTTCCTTTACATTTTCTGGATCAAATGTTAGATTGGCTAGTTGGGCATCGTTTTTTCTGCTTTTTGGATGGATATTTGGGATATCACCAAATATCCATAACTCATAATGATCAAGAGAAGATGTTCACAAGTCCTTATGAGACTTTTGCTTTTAGAAGAATTTTCTTTGGTTTATCCAATGCACCTGCAACTTTTCATAGGTATATGATGTTCATTTTTTTCGATCTAATTGAGAAAGGAATTGAAATTTTTATGAACGATTTCTCAGTTTTTGAGACATCCTTTGATTCATGTTTGAATCATTTAACGAGAGTTCTAAAACGTTATGAAGAAACAAATTTAGGTTTTAATTGAAAAATATGTCAATTTATGGTCGTAGGAATTGTGTTAGGACAAAATTTATAAAAATGAAATGAAAGTAGATTCAACATAAAACAAGTAATTGCTAAACTATCACCTCCTACTACGGTGAGAGTTAGAAGTTTTCTAGGACATATTGGATTCTACATACATTATATTAATGATTTATCTAAAATTGTCAAGCCTTGGTGCCATCTTTTAGAAAAAAATATGATTATTGATTTTAATGAGGAATGCCCAAGTGCATTTACTTTATTAAAAAAAATTAATCACTGCACCTATTACTGTTTCACCTGATTGGGAAAAACCATTTTAGTTAATTATGATACGAGTGATTATGCTATTGAGACAGTATTAGGACAAAAATATGATAAAACTTTTAAAGTTGTATATTGTGTCAGTAAAACTCTCAATGAAGCTAAAATAAATTGTACTATTGCTGAGAAAGAATTATTAACAGTGGTATATGCATTTCATAAATTCAAATCCTATTTAATTAAAACTAAATGTGTTGTGCATACCGATCACTCTGTTATTAAATATCTGATGCTGAAAAAAGATGTAAATGCAAGTTTAATTAAATGGGTCTTTCTGATGTAGAAGTTTGATTTTCAAGTTAGTAGATAAGAGAAAAACTGATAATCAAATTGTCGATTATTTGTGAAACTGAAAAAAAAATTATGGTGATTATTATATTAAAATGAATGAAAATTTTCTTGATGAACAACTATATGCTGTTACTGAGTGCTATTTTCCGTGGTATGTCGATCTAGTTAACTATATAATTAGTTATATTTTATCCTACGGATTAACAAACCACCAAAAGAGGTTCATTCATGATGTGAGATTTTGCTTATGGGATGACTTTTATTTATATAATAGATGTAAGGATCAAATTATTCGAAGGTATGTAGCAATTGAAGAAAATAAGAAAATTATTTAAAAATGTCATGAATCTGATTTTGGGAAATATTTTGGGATAGATAGAACTACATTTAAAATTTTAAAATCTGGATTTTATTGATCTATTTTATTTAGGGATACTAATATTTATGTGAAAACTTGTGGTAGATGTTAGAGAGTAGGTAATGTTTATAAGAGAAATGAAATGCTTCTAAATTTTACTTTGAATTACTAAATTTTTGATGTATGAGGATTGAATTTTATGGGACCATTTATACCATCTTTTGGAAATATATATATTCTAATTGTTGTGGATTCTAATTGTTGTGGATTATGTGGATTATATTTTAAAATGGATTGAAGCTGTTGCTTTATCCCATTGTGATGCTCAAAGTGTTGTAAAATTTTTAAAGATAATATTTTTATCAGATTAAGAATACCAAGGGTGATCATTATAGATGGGAGAAATCATTTTAAGAACTTTAGGATTGAAACATTAACTATGAAATATACAATTAAACATCAAATTACCACAGCTTATCACCCTCAAGTCAGTTGTTTAGCAGAAGTATCCAATCGTGAAATTAAAGAAATACTAGAAAAAAACTGTAAATTCTAATAGGAAATATTAGTCTGTTAGACTTGATTATGCATTATAAACTTATAGGACTGCTTATAACACTCCTATAGGAATGTCGCCATATAAACTCATATTTGGAAAAATTTGCCACTTGTCAGTCGAACTAGAGCATAAAAATTATTGAACAACTAAATAATTTAATTATAATCTGAAAGATACTGGTGAAAAATAATTATTGCAATTAAATGTGCTCAATGAAATTGGAAATGAATCTTATGAGAATGCAAGAATTTATAAGGAAAAGTTGAAAATCTAGCATGATCGAAAGATTTTAAGAAAATATTTTTAGCCTGGATAAGAAGTTTTATTTTATAATACAAGATTGAAATTATTTCCTGAATAAACTTGTTCAGGTGGTCGGGTCATTTATTGTAATAAAAGTCTATGCTTATGGTAATGTGGATATTAAATATTCGAAAGATAAAAAAAATGCATAAAGTAAACGAATACAGATTGAAACTTTACATTTGTGCAAATAAGCCTTTATATGATGAAGTGATAATGTTGGGTCACCCAGAGTAAAACATTGGATACGTCGAGCTGACGAGGTTAAACCAAACGTTTTGTGGGAGACAACTCATAGTTATCTGTGTAGATCGATTATTGTTGTTATACGGATCATATGATGTAGTACTGAGACCTACAAGATGTAAGGAGGCACAAAAGATTAATTTGATGATCAAAACAAGATTGCAACGAGAAAATTGGACGTAAGGAGAATTGGTGTACATTTAGGCACTGACGCCTAGGTGCTGAAACTTGGCGCCTACGCGCCAGTTTTACAGATGGTCCGACGCCTATGTGCCAAGGTTGGAAAACGTGGTAAAACTACCCCTAGACAGTTTGAACCCACCTCTTTCTATTAAAACCATCATAACCTTTCCTAAGGGACCTGGAACTTCATAATCTAGGCGTGAGAAAGCACATTTGGAGAAGGAAGTTGGTATTAGATTCATTTTCTTCGTTCTAATGGAGAGTAAAAGCGATGATTGAAGCTCATGCACAAGGACGCCTAAATATACTTCAACGGGTTCCTTGTGCTTAGCCTGGAAGGAATTACAAATAAATTCATGAAGATTGAAAAGGAGATTGAGAATCTGCATTCCAAATTGAGCGACATATTTTACCAATTCGAACATTTGGATTGACAATTCAAACTTCAGTTTAATCATTTTGCATATTTCCAGGAGGCATTGATAAAGATGTATTAGGATAATAATTGGATTGGAGGGAAGTTTGTGGAAAAATTTCCTCATGCTCGTTTTACAACCTGTTCGTGCACCATCTGAGGAATGAACAGGTAGATGATAACAACGTTCGTAATTGTTACTAGTCAAGAGTTTGAGTGAGAAATATGATGTTTAGGTGTTGTGCCGACTTTTATCTATAGGTGTATTTTGTCCCGCATGATTGATGTTGATGTTATGTATGTTATATCTAATTTGCTTTATGAATTGTTGTCCGTTGTATTGAAACTTTGTTTGTGTGAATGAAATCGTACTAAGATTGTGAAGCAATTTATTCTGTTAGTATGTTTGGATCATTTGAATTGTTGCATTTTGGATGTTAAACTTATCCAAATGGAAGTTGGGAGATGTTATGAAGATGATTAATTAGTAGAATGATGTTAAATCGATGTAATTAGAGCTCAGAGACCTTAGATTTGTTGTGCTTACACAAAAAAATCTAAATTTGCAAAAATCGGGTATGGCGCATAGACGCCAGAATCTAGCGCCTAAGCGCCAGCTTATTGCGAAACAGGGCGCCTAAGTGTCGAAGCCAGTGCCTAAGCTCCGGATAGGCTGAATCGCCGGTTCAGTTCACAAATTCGCGAATCAGACTAGTTTGGAACCATTTTTATCACCGAAGCTTCATCTTCTTTCTCCCATTCGCACAATAGACCTCCTAGGGCTTCTCTTTGTTTGCGAATTTTGGAGTTTTGGAGCCTATAATCTTTGGATTTCTTCTTCTCTAGGTAAGATCTACACTTTGGCTTAAAAATTTTGTTGCTCCACGATGGATTTCTTTTACATTTGAAAAATACCAAAAATATGAAAAATTTGAGAAAAATAGTGAAACTCCATAGTAAAAGAGTTTATTTGCTTAGAATTTACTTGTAGGAGCTTTAAAACTTTTATTTGAAATTTATTTTTACTAGATTTTTGTGATGGCTCTTAAAACAAAGAGAGGAAAGGGGAAAGAAATTTTCGACAATGTAAAATTCGTAAATGTCAAAGTGCAAGATCAATATAATGAATTTCTATTGTCAAGAAAGTTAATTGTGGAGCGAAGTTTTTTCAGTCTTGTCGATGTAGAAAATTTGATTGTTGCTCGATGCTGAGAAGGTTCTGCTACTTTACGGTTGTAGCAGTTATTTTTATGGTGCGAGAGTTTTATGCTAATCTGCTTGAAGTACCAGAGGAGGAAGTATTTTTTCGAGGGAGGAAAGTTGAGTTCACGCCCGAGAGGATTAATATTTCATATGATTTGTCTCCTGCTTTAGGTTGCTTCTATTTGAGCCTTCTGAGTCAGAGCTGGATGAGATCATTGCATTTCTTACAGATGGGTGTGGAGCATGGAAAATTAAGAACGAGCATAAGGTAACTATTTACTTTTCTATATCAATGCCCCATCTAAAGCTTGGCATTACTTTATCTCTGCTCGACTTCTTTCTACAATCCCTTTGAGCGAAGTGACTTGTGAGAGCCATTTTGAACTATTGCATTTAAAAGATGAAACTCATTGACGTTTGTTCTCTCATATACAAGGCTATTTACACTTCCGCTAGAGGTTTGGGCAACCCTTCCTTCCCTTATCTTTACTATCTACAAACATTCTGAGGTTAACTATAAGATGTGGGAAGAGTTACTGCAGCCACTAAAGCCTATAGTAAGGGCTAATGTGGACTTATATGGGAGATCTCAGGGTAGAGCTTCTGATATTCCATCTACTTCAACTTCGAGATCTTCTATCTTGGGTACTACTCGGTCACCTTTAAGTTTGGAAACTTTGATGGAACAGTTGCAGATACAACAAAGTGATATACTATCTGTATAGTGTCAGCTTCGAGGGAATGAACATCACGGGATAACTTGGAGCAATATATAAGAAAAAAGAGTGATTATAAAACTAGCTTCAACACTTCCTTAGTGAGCTTTTTAAGATGTGATCACAGTATTGAGTTTCTTGAGTATCCTCATTATCCTCCATTTGAGTGTCGAAAGTCTATGGATGAGGATTATGACCGGGATGATGATAATGATGATCAGGGGTAGTGATTTCTATGTCTCTATTTACTTTTCCCTTGTCATGGATGCTCTTTAGCTATTTTGATTGTACCAGACATTGTGATAGTTATGTGCATAAGTGTTGTGCCTTTTGGACTTTTTAGTTTTCATAGCACTATTGAGTTCCTTTTACTCCATATATATATATAGTTTGTGTGTGTTAGTAGTTTTTTACTTTGTACTTTTCATGCTAAACCTGTTTAATTGGTTTTTTACTTTGTACTTTTCATGCTAAACCTGTGTAATTTAGATTTATTTACGGCTACACACCCATTTTTACTTTTTGGTACTTGTATGATTTTCATGTTTAGAACCCTGTTAATACATAATCTGTAAATTTTTCTCTCTTCATACTTGTTTTGTATTACTTTGTTTTGAACTATTTAAAAATTCATGTTTGGGGGAAGGAAAAATACTTTGTAAAATTAAACTTTATTTGTCTTCAATATACTATAGTTAAAAATTATTTTTAATATAACATATGGTATGTGGTGTTATTTTTAGAAAACTATATTTTTAATTCTATAAATGTTATAGTAACTAAGTAAAAAATTTTAGTAATAAAAGGGCAAGTCCAGAGTTAAGATATTTAATATGAAAGTTTAAGAATATGCTTTTACTATCCAGAGTCAAAAATTGTATTCTTGAAACACTAAGAATCTTAGATTTACACTTTAAAAAAAAATTTGAGACTCTATGAAAAATCTTTTTATACTAATACACATTATCAAGTAAACAAATGTAAGAAGTTTTTAACTTTAGGAATAGGATAATGAATTTCAAAATCATTAAGACTACCCAGATATAGTAATCCTCATATAGAAAGAAAAAAAAAGAAATAATTGAAAGCGATCCTAAAAGAAATAGAAAAAAAATCAAAACAGAAAGAAAAGTAAACAGAAAAATATGTGAGAAGTTTGAGAAAATGTCTAATTAAAAATTTGCTTCACTTGAATTATCTTAAAGGAAGAAACTTACACTTGTGAGCTTATTCTAAATTTTAATGTATTATTTAAATATTTATTAGTAAGAGTTCTCATATAATTTTTTCTTTTAATTCTTCTAAGATTTCTAAGTTTGAAAAATTACATATATTTCTGAAATGAATAGTAAATCATCTTAACTTAAGTTACACCTTAGTTTTATCCCGAGTTAATAAAAATTTTTCTAAAGTTTCACTATTACATTTACGGGGTAGGAGTATGGTAATCTTTAATGAAATCTACTACCATAAGTTAAAATATTTTATTTTACAAAATAGATGACTTACTTGAGAACAAGTAATGTTTAATTTTGGGGAAATTGACATTCCATAAAATTACCTACTTTTATATGTATATTTTATGTTCATTTTTAAGGATATTACGATTTAATGAAAGATTTTTGTGTGTTTTTTATTTCAGATACAAAAAATGAAGTTTAAGAGAAAAAAAACAAAAAAATGTCAAATGAAGCTAAGGAACAAAAATTTACTTGGTGCCTAGGCGCCAGATCTTGGTGCCTAGGCGCCAGATCTTGGCGCCTAGGCGTCAGATAGTTAATTGAGGTTTCTAGAAGGCTGTCGCTTAGGCGCCAAAGTTGCGCGCCAGAAACGGTTTAGATCTTTTTACATTGAATTTGGACAAATTTTGAAGAGGTGCTTGAAGTGACTCTTGAAGGTTTTGAGAGCTCTATTTAATACTGTCATTGGCTAGTCGAAAAAGATACTTTTGGTGAGAGCTTTGGTGAGAGCTTCTGGTGGTGTCTTGAGTCTTATCGTGTGGCTTGTGGGTTTGTGAGTGAGTCTTTTTAGAGTCTGTTTTTGTGTGTTTATTGGAGAAAGAAGACAACAAAGGAACTCCAAAGGATTTGGTTGGGGAGAAATTTAAGATAAGTATCTTGAATTTTTGTTTAACCTTTGTCTTGTTGTATAAAGTTGAAGTTTAATATAAATCATGTTTAGTTGTGTTATCCCTATAAATCCCGAGTAGTTTTTCTTTTCTTTTTTCTTGCAGTAACAAGTAATCATGTGTGATATTAGAATGGTTTGAAGATTTCTTTTTATTCAAAATTGTGATGGGATCTTGGAATATATGATCTTGGAATATAGGTACTCATAGGTAAATTAATGAAATTTGTTGATTTTATGGTTCATAGGAAGATAAATATCATATGTATTCAAGAAATTAATAGGGTTGGCAAAAAGGCTAAGAAGATTGATAACTTAGTTTTTAAAGTTTGTTATTTTGGTAGAAGTCACGCTAAAAATTGTCTAGTTGCAATTACAGATAAGTGTCCGAAAGATAATGCTGTAAAAATTAATAAAATTGGAGATAGAATTATAACCCTAAAAATTCTTTTTGATATTAAGATTTTTAATGTTATAACTGCTTATGCTCCTTAAGTAGGTTTAGATATAGGTTCAAAAGAAAAATTCTGAAATGACTTAATAAATTAATACAAATTATACATTTTTAAGAAAGAATTTTTATTGGAGATTTAAATGGGCATGTTGGTAGACTTGTGGAAGATTTTAAAAATATTCAAGGTGGTTACAATTTTGGAGTGAATAATGAAGAAGGTAATATCATATTTGATTTTGTTTTAGCATATAATTTTGTTATTGCTAATACTTTATTTAAGAAAAGAGATGAACATATTATTACGTATAACAATGAATCTAATAAAACACAAACTGATTATTTTCTTACGAGGAAAAGTGGTTGTTGAGAGTGTAAAGATTGTAAGGTAATTCCAAGTGAATATGTAAGTACTTAACATCAATTAATAATTATGGGTTTTAAGAAGAGTTGTAATATAAAAAATATAAGAAAACATTGTCATATAATTAGATTAAAATGCCTAAAACACAAATAAAATAATTTTTATGAGTAAATTTTAATATTTCAAATTTTGGGATATTCATGAAAAAGTGAATTCTATATGGGATAAAATAGTAAACACTGTTAAACAAGTGACAAAATATACTTGGAGAATCAAAATGAAAAGTTTTTAATATATTAAAATTGCTGGTGGTGGAATAATAATCTGTAAGAAAAGATAAATTATAAGAAGTCATAAAAATTGATTTAAAAGTAGAAGTATAGAGAACTATGAAAAATATAAGGTAATCTGTAAGGCGTTTACATTTGTGACGTTAAAAACTTTGCTTTTAATTATCTTTATATTGAATTAGATACTAAAGAGATTGAAAATATTTGTATAAACCAGCCAAATAAAGGGAAAAGAAAAGTAAGGATTTAATTTAAGTAAAGTGTATTAAAGATGAAAATCAAAAAGTGTTTTTCTCGGAAAAAAATATTCAACATAGGTGGGTGAGCTGTTTTGATACTTTCAATGAAGTTTTTGAAAATACAATTGACCCTAGTGATATTATTATCGTTAATAGTAATAAAACGTTTTATTTTTACCGTGCATTAATAAAAAAGAAGTAGATGAAACTTTAAAGAAAAATGAGGGTGAAAAATCAGTAGGACTTGATGATATATCTCAATTGAAGTGTGAAAATATTTAGGAGATTTGAGAGTTTCTTGGTTTACTAATCTCTTTAATATTAATTTGTAAACTAAAAGTATGCCTAAGAAGTATAGGAAGAATATTTTGTTCCCCATCTTTAAAAATAAAGGGCACACACAAGAGTGTACAATTTATAGAGCAATTAAGTTGATTTGTCATTCTTTAAAATTATAGGAGATGGTAATTGAACGTATGTTATGACATGATACAAAGATTTCTCATAAGCAGTTTGGATTTATGTTGTTCAGGTCTACTATGGAAGCTATACATTTATTGAGAGGTTTGATGGAGAAGTACAAGGAAAATAAGGAGGATCTACATATGATTTTTATTGATTTAGAAAAAGCTTATGATAAAATTCCAAGAAAAGTTTTTTGGAGAGTTCTAGAAAAGAGATGTGTTGATGTGACTTATATTCAAGTCATTAAAGACATTTATACTAGAGCTGTTATGTTCGAACAGAAGGGGGATTGACCAAATATTTTGCTATTTCAGTTGGATTACATCAGGGATTGGCTTTAAACTCATATCTTTTTACTTACGTTATTGATGCTCTTTCTGGACATTTACAGGAGGATGTATCTTGGTGTATGCTTTTCACTGATGGCACATTCTTGTGGATAAGTCTAGAGAAAGAGTTCAGGAAAAACTTGAATTATGCAGGTCTACATAAGATTCTGAAGGTCTTCATATAAATAGATCTAAAGATGAATACATAGAATTTAATTTTAGTAATAGTAGCCCTTGTGACAGAGTTGTAACTATGGATGATCAGATTATTAAATGATGTGATTGTTTTAGATATCTTGGGTATATTGTTCAAAGTGAAGGTGATATTGATGAGGATGTTATTAATAGAATTCAATTTGGTTGGTTCAAATGGAGGAATGCATCAGGCTATTTTCTGATAAAAAAGTACTGCTTAGATTTAAAGGAAAATTTTAAAAGATGGTGGTGAGACCTGCCATGCTCTATGGCGTAGAATGTTGGCCTTTAAAAGAGAAGCATAAACCATAGTTAAGTGTTTCTAGGATGAGAATGCTTAGGTGGATGAGTGGCTTGATGCAGAGACAAAATGCAAAATGCAAAATGAATATATTCGTGATAGGGTTGGTGTAGCTCTAGTGGCGGACAATGTTAGAGACAGTCGTCTTAGATGGTTTGGTCACATTAAACGTCGACCATTTGATATTCTTGTTAGGAAAATAAATCTTTTTGATTCCACTTATGTTAAGAAAGGCGGGGATAGATCCAAAAGACTTAGGCGTATTGTATAAAAAATGATATTAATCTGTTGGACTTAAATGAAAATATGTGACTCAATATTACACAATGGAGAAAAAGGATATATGTAGCCGACATCACTTAGTGGGATAAAGACTTGTTTTTGCTGTTAATCAAAATCGTAAAGCAACAAGGAAGAATTAACATAGTAAATGAGGGAACAAAATAGGATCTAAAAAGAATTGTTGACTTTGTAGTAATATTTTGAAGTTATAAATATAATTACCTTAATTAATCCTTAATTGTACCATTAATCACGCACGATTATTATTCCCAACCGACATTCACGTCGTTTTATTTGTTGGTTTCGATTGAATGGATTCTTCAGAGCGTTGAAAACCCTACTCCCTTTCTCGGTTTTGCTAAGCAAGCAGGATCTCGTGACCCTTGCAACAGTGCTGGGGTGAATAGAGGGTGTGCCGTCACTTGAGAGCCGTAGGCTGCGGTTTAGGCTTTGTGAGTGAAATCCATAGGCACTAAACTTTCTTTCATACTATTCTAGATATTTGTTTCCTTCCTTCTGCTTTTGTTTTAATATTTTCCTCGAATCATGTTAATTTTTCATTTTCGATTGTCGTAGCAAGCGTCGAACTTGTGTCAGAAATGTCGAATTTGGTATGTGAGCTTCTGTATAGGTTTTAACACAAAATGAGTGTAGAGGAAGGGAGGATTGAGGTGGTAAGAAGGAAGAAAATAGGCAATATCGTAAAGTCAAATTTATGTCGGGAAACTCGTGTGAGGTATGTTTTGACATTTAAGGCATGTCTTGAGTTAATACACGTTTTGAACCAATTTTCATGAAACCGTAAGTTGCTTAAGGATTTCGGGTTGTTTATACAAGTCGATAAGATCAATGTGAGCATGAGGAAACTCGTCATAAGGTTGCTCCATTAAATCAGATGAAAATTATCTCGTGCTAACTTAAGAAAAATAATTGTCTATTGATTTTCAGGTGATTTTACATTTAACACTAATATAATTAGAATTTATTGTATATTGTGGATGAATATCTGAATTGAATGTATGAATGCAAGCTGATCTATTCTTACGATACTTATGATGTTATTATGCTATGATCATGCTAAGATACATGTGACTATACTTATGATATTAATTACTTGTAGATATTTATTTTCTTATATTCATACATAAAATATATGAAGTGCCTATGAATGTGTGCTTTAAGTATTATGCTCTAAAAATTGTTACAAGAAATGTTATTGGTAGATTATTACATGAGTGATTGCAAGTACACTATGTAGTGATGTGGTATTACCGATTTTTGGTGTTTATGTGACGACAACACTCTAGAAATTGTTGTGATCAGACAATGACAAATCATAGAGAATTGTTGACATTAGGAGGGTTTTTGATAACTACTATATTTGGGGTCTAACCTTTATCAATACTTATTATGACCTTTAGGGCAGGGTGCAACCCTTTATATGATAGAACATGAAAATAGTTGAGGCTTATACATTTATTAGTGACAATGCTATGCTATGATTACATTGCTATGAATGTCATTACTTTAATGCTATGATTATATGACTATGATGACATTGCTATGATTGTGAATATATTTGTGATTATATGTTTATATCTATACATGAATGAAATAACATATATGCTTACATAGCAGTCTTGATTCCTACAATATTTATTTTGTTTTCATATTTTATATGAGTAGACCATGTTGTAATTTATGTGTAGATATGTACTGTTCATTTGAGCATGCACGTTGTTTCTTTTCATTGTATGAAATATTATTTTAACCTTCATTATTTTATTGAGCTCGTTGTTGCTTACTCAACGATGTTGCTTTTTACGAAGGGGCAAGGAGCACTGGGACAGGTTATTAGGTGTGATTTATACAAATTTTGTATTGTATAGTTTTGGGAGTTTGTACAGCTTTTGAGTATGTATGTTATTTATATTGGTTTTAGCTGATCTGTATAGTTTTCATGATTTGAGATTATGATTTTTCACGCTTCTGAGTATGAATATGAATGAATTATGACATGTATTATATCACGAACGTTTGCGGCATTGTAGTTAAGACTTGTTCATCACATAATGAGTTCTGATTATGTAAGTTTGAACAAAGATTGGTGTGAATTAGTCTGGCTGGATCGTTCGTCGCTGTCGCACCTTAGCTGACCCTTTAGTGGGGGCCAGTTGGTGTGTGACAGCCATAGGCCCTAGAGCTTTCACCACACAAAGCTGGATGGAGTACTAACACACCTCACAATCAAGAGCAGATGCGGAAGAAACAATGATGAAGATAACATTTACCATCAATTGCATATTAATGAAGTTTTGATACCAAAAGGATGTGGCTTTAGGGTTGTTTTCATTGTTATTTAGGATCTATCGTTCTTTATTTTTATTTTCCTTGCTAAAGGTGTGGGTAGGAGTGTGGGCTTACATGATCAAGCATGCCTTACAAGTAGCAGCAAGAGCCATAGTTGCAAGCCAGTTGGAACTGAGGATTTTAGGCATGCTTTTACCATGTTTGGCATTTCAAACCAAATCAATTTCAAAATTCTGAAGTTGAAGTTGATGTTTTAATCCTCAAGTTAATGCTTTGAAACGTGCACCAACCACCAAGTCAACTGTACATTAAAAGAAAAATCATTCATTGTATTGATTTAACTATTGCTATCTATTTTTGTGTGCATATAATACGTATGCTTATGCATTCATGCATGGTAATGCATTAATATCGCTCATTCATGCTTGCCATTCGAATATAAATTATGCTAAAACATTTTAACAATATGTTAAAGCATTTGTAAGTACAACAAAACAAAATTGGAGGCCAAAACCTTTGCTACTGTTGAAACAGTCTAGGCTTGGATTCCTAGGGAAGCCCAATGCCGTAACGAAGTCTTAAATTTGATGGTTTTATCATTGGATAAAGAATTTCTTTTTCATTCTTTTAAAGAACACATTTTTTTAGGTGAATTACTTTGTATTTTTTGGCTTTTAGACCAAAATCCTTTTATCGTTCGCCATTTTAGCCTGGGTTTTAATGCAAAACTTGTGTGTAATTTTTTATCAAAATGTTTGTTATTCGGCAATGTGAGCATACATATTTTGTTCTCCGATTTCTCTGTTTTTCAATGTTGTTTCTTTATTTTGAAGTTTTTTTTTTTTTTAATTTTTTAATTTTTAATTTTAATTTGAAGTTAATTTGAAGTTAATAATACATATTGACAAAGCATTGTAAGAAACTGTATTCACCAACCAATGAACATAAATTATGTTGCAAGCTTGTTTTCAATTGAGCGAGTCTCCTTTTTGCATAAACAAGATAATGATGAAAAACCTGTTTACTGATGACTTTTAAGTATGCTTAATGTTCTTTTTATATAGGATGAGAAGTGTGATTAACCATCTAAAAGGAAGCCGGAACTTTCCACGTTTAAGAATAGGTGATTTTAATCATTTTGATTTTGATGAATTGCTTGATGTTTCTATGCGCGATTTTATTTTAGTCCATTGGCTCAAAAGAAAAAATAAATCTAAACTATGTATTTGATATTATTTTTTGGATGTACCTATTGAAATAACGGATTTTTGATATGAATGCACTATTAAAATACTAAATCTGATTAATTCTGGATGTGATTTCTAAAATAATAGATTTGAAATTTGACTACTCAAAGCCTGACTATGGGCACTGCTTTATGTGGCTACAGTGAACATCCACATTCACAGTTTGATTAATCAAATTCGTTGTTTTAGTAATCAATATTCAAAACAACAGTGAGCAAATTCATTATTTTTTGAGCCAACTACAAAAAATTAATAACCAAATTCAAAGTTTGGACTGCATTTTTATGTTTTTTAATTTTGACTTAATGGACTGAAAGTAAATTTGAAGACCATTCAAAAGATCTCAAGTGAAGTTTCTTTTACAATCGATGAGTTCAAAAGAGATGATCTGTTTTTATCTGGAACCTGTGAAGGCATTGGAAGGCCACCGGGAAGGATGGACCCTGCTGTTTTTGTTCTAAAACCCTTCACCAAGAAGGAAAGAGAAGAGGTTCACTCCTAATTTCTGTGCCAAACTTTGGTCATACATAGCACACAATTCTTACGTATATTTACACACACCGCGCTCAAAATCTTTACTATTACATAAAAAATTGTACTATTACCACTTTTTAAAAAGTCAAATACACTTTTTCATGCATAGTTTTAATGCACTAAACTGCTATGCTGGTAAATATGAAAGTTTAGATGTCAAATATCTCAATACATAAGAATTGTGCTATGTATGTATATTTCTCTATAATCTAACTTGGAAGGTTATACAATTTGGATGCAGATGGATTTCACTCTTCAAAGAGGAGTAGAAGCTGTGAGGATTTTATTGCTCCATGGTTTCAATAGAAGTGCTTCTTTTGTTAATGCTCCACAGCCATCAGAACTCCTGAACTAACTATTTTTTTCTTTGTTCCTTTTTATTAAGGCCATCAACTCTTTTTTTTTTTTTTTTGGTGTGTGTGTGTTGTGTATATATATATATATATATATAGTTCAAATGAATTGGTGGTGGCGGAAATGTAACTTAATTTTGGCTCCAATAATTTTGTAAGCATTGATACCGGTATAATTGAGATGTGAGCTGAGCAGATAGAGCGCTTTGTATTTTTTTTTTATAATTTAATTTCTATTTATGAAGCAGTTTGTGTTTAGTTTTAGTGCTGATAATATCATTTATTGAATGGTAAGTCTTTCCGTTTAAATTTTCGTTTTAAAATTAAAGGGGATATTGACTTTATATGCTCATAAAATTTGTAATGGACGGGTGCCTCCATTGTTCGTTTATTTGGAGAAATATGCCCAAAAATTGTCTTCAAGATGAAATTGCTCTTGCTTTGCTTTATCCCCATTCCCAAGTAATTCCTGAAAAATATATTGAGTGATGACGTTTCATTGTTCATTGCTCTTTCTCGTGCTTTGAGAAATTCCATTCTCCATTTTGCTAATTTTGTAATCCTTTTAGTGATATTTCTTGATTTAATGAGATTAGAAGGCCTCATCGCCAAGAAAAAATATTACATCAGTACTACGCACCTAGAAATAACGTGCGCAGCCCAGGAGTAGCCAATGAAATCACGCCACGATATCTCATGCAACAGAAAAAAAACGGCGCAGTAACACGAGGAATATTTCTCATTGTGTTATTCATGTGTTATTCTGTGTTATTCATGTGTTATTGATGTGTTATTGTGTTAAGAATATTCTTAAGACACAATAACACATGAATAACACATAATAACACCTGAATAACACGAGGAATATTCCCGACAGAGAAAAAAATGGTACAGTAACACAGAGAATATTCTCGCCCGTGTTATTCATGTGTTATTGTGTGTTATTCATGTGTTATTATGTCCTGAGAATATTCTTGGTATTATAATAACACAATAACACATGAATAACACATGAATAACACACAATAAGACATGAATAACACGGGGGGAATATTCTCCGTGTTACTGCGCCGTTTTTTTTTTCTCTATCGTGCGGGGTGCGTAATTTCATTGGCTACGCACGTTACTCTACGTGCGTATTACTGATGTAATATTTTTTCCATCGCCAAAGTTGGTTTAGATACATTAGTTTTACACCAACTTGGTCAATCATGGATAGCTCTCTAATTTTTGAATGAAGTACCTTATGATCCAATTGATTTTGTCAAGTTTAAATGATTGATTAGAGCATTATTTGAATCATAAGAATTATATGAATCTTCAAGATAAAATTGCTCTTGCTATGCTTGTTTGAACCTTGGTCGAATCTTGTGTGAACAAGGTTGTATTTTATTAAGACTGCCTGAACATGATTCAAATGCTATTCAAACATGATTTGAGTAATGTTTTATTTAAATCTTAGTTGGCATATTTGAATAATATTTAAACATCTGTTTGAATCATATTCAAATATATAGGTGTAATGTTCAAACAAATATTTAAACAATATTCATGCATGAGTCCAAGAAGGTTTGCACATAATCTTGCTTTTAAATTTTGACGTATTTTTTTGTGAGTTAGGTACTTAATTCGTGTATTATATGGTGGAGAATGAAATAAGATAACCACAATGAGTGTGCATTTATTGTAAAGTGAAGTAAAAGATTTTTTTCAGTAAGAATTTTTAAGATGTTCTTGGCGATTTCATAATCAAAGTTACATAGCATGATGACAATTAATTTAGCTTCAATATAAAAGCAATGAATAATTTTTCCGAGGATGTTTTGGTAGCAAATCCTCGTGTAGTGATTGCAATATTGTGATCTTTTTTTAAAATTGATATATTTAGATTTATTGAATAAAGGTCAACCATTTGTATTTCTATTATTACCAAAAGAATATCATTTATGGACTTAATGCAACCAAGCATGATGCATGTCATTTTTTGTTGATTAATTTAAGAGTTGTGGAATGTATTGCTTGTGGCCATATATGATTTTTACGAATGCAAAGTTATGGATATGCATGATGCAAAGGAAGCTGATGTGGATATACATGATGTAGATGGGGCTCTATGGATGTTTTAATACTCAAACGTTCGTTTTTTAGATTTAATTATAACTAGTAAACAAGTGTGGTCATCTTATTTGTCATGTATAGTGGGGTTAAAAGCAATGGTTTATGACATAAAGAATGAATGTCATCATATTTTCACAACATTTTTGTCCATCAGTAAAATCATCCGAGCATCTGAATTCACTGACAATTTGTACTATCTACCAAACTATAAAGAAAATATAATTAATTAAATAATTTTAACTTTAAACACCTACAATGATATTAGATAACATAAGCCTAAAAGCTTCCCCACTTGAAGGTGCACACCTATCAGCTTGAAAATCATGAAATGATACATGCGAGTTTGCAAGATAAACTCTAAATAGAATCCTACTTGATAACATATAAATGATAATGCATATTGCATAAATATGATTGAAGAAATAGACTTGAGAAAAGTAAAATTTATATAAAATTTACAAATAATAGGTAAAATGCTAAAATATAGAATGAATCTAATAGCTCTTAAAATACAACAGAGTTAGTTCATATAGAATAATCTATATTAACCCCTGATTAGTGTATCCAATTATAAACATTCACTTACATGCATATTACTTATATTTCATAAATGATACATCACTTATATTTTGTTTCTATTATATTCAAGAAAGATAAGCATCAATTCAATAGAAATCACACAAACGCACACACGCACACACTCACACAATTAAGAAAGATAAACATCAATTCTAAAGGGAAGGTGAGTACATCATATGACTTCTACTATAATTTTTGGTGTGTTTACCAACTCCTCCCTAAGAATGTCTAGCATCTATAACTCTTCAAAGTTTTTTGCCATCAACTTCTCTTAGTTGTCTAGTGTTAATGTAATATTACTGAAACTATTTAGTTGTACTATAAATAGTTTCACTAATGATTCTTTTAGGACTTATTTCAACTTTTTAGTTTTGTCTACAATGGGCACATTACTTCCTTTATATGTTCATTCTTTTTTTACTCAACTTACTCCTAGATAGCTTGATCTCTCTCTTGCCAGTTTTACTTCATATGTTTTAAACATATTTGTTGCTCTAAACACATTTGACATCTTGATTGATTCTATTGATGAGAAGCTAATTAAGATTATAAGTTCTTTTTCATCTACTAGGGTTACATAACTCAGTCATCTCCTCTTCTATATTGTAGTAGAGATTTCTCACATTTTAACCCATAAAAATAAGAAAGCTATTACAACCATGAAAGGAAATTCAACCAATCTTACAATATTTATCCTATATTACTCTTAGTTAAATATACTCCATGGTGAGAAACCTAAGCATGCTCGATGGTCCATCAAGCTATTAGATTCTATTGTTTCTAAACCCTATGTGCATTCTCATTTTATTGTATCACATTTTGTTGTACCATCTACTATTGTATATTATGTTGATGTTGTTGTATCTTCTAATATTCAAACATATGAAGTAGGTTGTTTCTTATTTCTCTTAATTTAATTTTGAGTACCCTGTTATCATTTCTCACACTAAGTAGAAAAAAATCACTTCTTAAAATTATTGTTAAACTCAAGTTAGTACTAAAATTATCTTCTTTAAGGTTCCTTAGTTTTCTTTTGGTTTATGTCCTATCTACCATTTTGAATTTACTAAAAACTAATGAGTTAAAGAAGCATTCCAGGAGATCAATTGTTGATATTTATATCAGTTTACTTAAAAAGACTATGACATCTTCGGAGATTAAAAAAATAAGGCACAAATAGATATTGCACTTTTCTTATATAATTCAAAAGATAAGGCATATATGGATACAACTTTTAATCCTCAACTGAGTGTGATTCCAACAACGATATGTTGGATACTAAAAATATATAAGATTTGGATGATTTATATGATGAGTAAATTATTAATTCAAACATCCAAAAAACCTATTTGTTACATATTATAATAATAAGAAGATGAGGCAGAGGAGCTCATTATAGAAGAAAACCTTCTTAAGATCAATCTTAGGAAGCATCTTGTGAAGGAAATCAGAGAGAGCAATTTTATTCCTTTGAGTATCAAAAGCTACAAGCCATTGAGAACACAAATAAATAGAAAAAAGAACTAATTAGAAGCTTTAAGGGTACATCAACCAAATGGGGACTCTTATAGCTACCTTGATATCCCAAATCACTTCACATTTTCCCGTATAACCAGGCTCCACTAGAGTTCTTTCCTTTGAGATTTTATAGTTCAAAATTAGATTTGGACCTTACTTAGCTTTTGTACCTCTTGCATAACTCATATGACAGTCTTATTATTGTAGATACTCAAATAACTTCTACAATATTTATTTAGCTAGTGCTACTTTTGCTACATTACTTTTAGTTTATTCTATGGACTTCGTCCATCCCATTACTATAGAATTTGATAGTATTGGAAATGCTCGACAATTTATAGCTCAATATAAAGCACTTTTTTGTAACATAGGAAACAATGATATGGTTTATTGCTTTGTTTTTTTTACCTCTCTATCCAAATTTATGTTTGATTGGTATCATAATCTACCAAATTAATCCTTCAAGGTCTTTGATGAACTTAAAACATGTTTTTCAAGAGGTTTCTTAGGGTGCATTAGCGAGCAACTATGCAAGACTTAATATTGATCTAGCATAAGTACTCTAAAACACGTGGTTTTCATTTTAAATGGCAAAACCCATCAATGGACTATAAGTTCTCTCTAAAGAAGCATCACATCATTCATTAAATGATGAGAACAATTATATGTTTGTCTTTAGTAGTATTAAAACTATTATTAGTTCACACCTTTGAGAAGTTGTTGATAAAGGAAACTAATTTTCAAAATGAGGCTTTCTCTCCATCCTAAAATAGGATTCCACTATGAATAAAGGATAGAATAAGCCTTCTAAGTAGTATTATGAACGAGAGGTCTTAAGAAAAACACAAATTCTACATTAGCTAGGCCATGAAAGAAAAAAGTTATAATTGAGTCATCTATACCTATTTTTTCACATAAAAGGCCACAATTTACTTTTTAAAAGAGACTATATAAAATCTAGTCATTTGGGAAGATGCAATTAAGAAGATATTCAAGATGATGAAATGGGGAATGGAAATGGCTTAAGCTAAGAAGCCCAACTATATGAACATAATGAATGATACTATATATCACTCTTATCATAGAAATCATGAGAATTCATTAGAAGATAATATGATGTTCAAGGATTAGCTTGAAAAATAGTACCAAATTGGTAAGGTTAATATTTTTTGAGTGGTTTCCCAGGAAGTCTTTAGAGGAATCTTCTTTTATAAAGTTTGTTTTGGTCCTATTAATAGATTAGTTTACCATACTTGGTGGTTCATCTAGCATACGGATTTAGATAATTTTCTTTATAGATGTTCTTTTGTTTTTAATATTTGATGTCAAATGAGCCTATGACTGCATGTTCATCTCTTATATTTTGTTAGTATTTGACATACTATAGTGTTAATTTTACAATAAACCCATTAGACCTTCATATTAGATTATTTCTTGTAGTAGATGATTCTTCTTTTATATTAATTTTGTTATATGTAGTGGAAATACTAGTATACTTACCAAATGTTTAGTCTCTTGTTCATATATGCTTATACGATGATGAAGTGGTCATGCTTTGTTATTATATCTAACATTTATTGTATATGATCATACCCATTATGTACCAAAATCTGTATATTATGGCATTAGTGAAATGAATCAAACATAATTTGAGTTCTTATTATTGAATGGTGAAAAGGATGACAACATTAAGATGCTCTTATCATATAAGAGATTTCATAAGAACAATAAAAAGAAGAGCCCCAATGATGTGAACCAAAAATTTTTATTAAAACCTAAATGCTTTTGAGAGTCATATTATTAAGATCAAGTCAAATCAAGTTAAATATAAATAAAGAATCTTGGTAAAACAAATCTCCCATTAGGTCAAGGCTTCTTAAGATTAATTACACTTGAAAATGCTTCCATAAGATATTCAAAAACCATTAACGAAATGTGTCAAGCCCTTTAATGATTCATCCATCATGTTCTATTCTATAATTCTCTTCTCAAGCAACCTCTCTTCCAATGTAATTTCATTGCCTTCTTCAAAAATGAAAGTGACAATGAGGAAAGAGAGACATGAAGAAATAAAAATAAAATAAATTAATTAAAATAATAGAAGTGTGTGAAAAATTTTCAAAATATGAACTTTATAAGGTTAGTCAAAAATGGAGTTAAAAAATGTCAAAATAATTCGAACCAAACAAATCGATGTAGAAGACATATAAAAATTTTCCAGAAATAATCAGAGAATCAAATTTATGTTTTTTAGCTATATAATCACTCCAAAAGAAACGTGTTCCTTTATTTAATTATATATTTTAGGGAATAAATAATAATACTCTCAATTAAAAAAATAATAATATGTTCTAAGATCTATTGATGAGACATATAGAGGAATAACATTGCCATTTCAATAAGCCCTCACAACTTAAGTCTAAATCAAGGCACTGGGCAGAGGGTGGATCATTGTATCCTAATAGATGATAATCTTTCAACAATGTATTTGAAATGATTTCAACAAATAGATCAAAAGGATAAGAATTGGCTTAAAGGGGGTCTAGGGATATATAAGAAGTTTTTAAAATTGGTTTATATAAGCAGGTTAAGATTTCATGGATTTTTCATCTTAAGTTATCAAAATTTGAATTTAGTAAGCCATGGAATTAGTAATCCCAGCACAACACGGAGTTTCTTATCATTGCTCCATGAATAATGTTATCCAAGGAAGCTTCAAAGACTTTAAGTTCATAAAATAACTAACATCAAATCCTATGAATATCTGGTAGAAAAGGACAAAAATAGGACCTACCCCTCTCAAAATACGATAGGGTGACTATGGAAAGAAAAAAAAATGGGGAATGGGAATAGCTCAACCACAAGAGTTAATACTATCTAACATGGACTTACATTCTTGTCCGGGTTAGGAAATAAACTAAACAACCTAAGAGCTCTAGACAACCATCTAAAAGAATGTTAATCATGAGGCTAGTCTAGTGAGGAAGCAAGTATTCTTCGTAGAGGCATGAAATGATGCAACATTATTAATCATAAAGCTGAGGCTTTCTTAATCTATGATGATTTTTCTAGGTTGTTGTATAGGTTGTTAATCAAATTCAAAAAATACATATTTAAATTACAAAGTTTGTTTATTGATCCAAAAGAAGTATCATCATTCATAGATGATCTTGTTAATTGATTTAAGCTTAGTTTATCTAATTTCATCGTCTTTGCGGCGCTATTTTTGGTTGGAGGAGTTGCCCGTAAGAAGTTGTCGGTCACCGGAATCAAAATTCTGTTACACGCTTCAGAAGGACGTTTTAATTTACATATATATTTAGTTTAAAAAAATATGAAATCAAACTGACCCCATATTTTTCATAGTTTAAATGAAAGAGCACTATACCTCAAATCATGTATCTATCCCGAAGGA
>NW_018165107.1:259003-261121 GCF_001263595.1 Phalaenopsis equestris
TTGTGTTTCAAACATCCAAATTAAGATCAGAGGTTACCCATTTCCCTCCTTGAATTAAGCCTAAATGTTAATTAAGGCTAAATTTCCAAAATTACACATTTGCCCCCAAGGCTCTAACACTTCATAATTTGTCAAATTCAATTAAAATACTTTAAAATTTTTATCCTACATCATTCATGGGCCAATTAATACATCAGAGGAGAAAATGTAATTTTTGAAAATTTAATTTAATTTATATGATTATTTTCATGCAAAAATAGGATTTTTCAAAGAATATTTCTAGATGATTTTTCAAAGGGAATTCCTAACTTGACCAAGGTAAATCCTAATCTTTTGAAATTTTTACTGGAGGTAGATGTAGACTAGTGAAGCCTTTGGACCAAATTTCATGATTTTTTGAATTTTATTTGAATTTAAATAATTATTTTAAATTTTGGGTATTTATTAAATATATAATATTTTAAATGGAGAAAATTAAGTTTTATATATTTAAAAAATATTCCTAAGGTCAGAGAACTCAGAGAAGAAAAATTTATGTTTTTTTTTGAATTTTATTTGATTTATTTGGAATTATTCTTAGTGAAAACCCTTTTAGCCTTTAAAAATTATTTTTAAGCTTTGAAATTTAGTATCTTTATTTAGAAAATTAGGAAAAATATTCTAATTTTTCTTAAGTACTTAGGAAGAAATTTATAACATTTCCATAAATTTTATTATTTTTGTGATTTTTATGGATTTTTAATTATTTAAATATTTAAAATAGGTTAAAAATCCAGTTTTTATTTTAAACTCCTTTTTTTTTAGAAAATACCCCTGGTCATAGAGAACTCAAAAAATAAGTTTTTATAAATGTTTGAGTTATATTTTGATTTCTAAAAATCATTTAAGTGTCAAAATGTTATTTAACTTGAAAAGTCAATTTAGGCAATCAAATGGACTCAAAATACTTTGAAATTTTTATGGTGAGTTATTTGGATCCTAAATAACAGTGGAGATTAAGAATCAAGTCATTTTATTGTTTTTATTTTTCAAAATTAATTATCTTAGTGATTTAGGGTTTGTGAACATCAGGTGTATTTTGAATGATTTGGGTGATGAGAAATTTTCTTAAAGGCTTTTCGGTCATTATAAATCATCCAAAATTTTGTTGAATTTTTCTATGCAACATGCTAATTTCCATGATTATTTTAAGCAAATAATGCACATAAACTTGAAAAATATGATTCTCTGTTTAGGGAGCTCCTCTGACTTCGGAAAAATCAGGGAATGTTCCTTTTAATAGAAGCAACAACGTGCTATAATTTCAAGTCATGGTGATATCACTACATGCACGGAGAATCAAATAATCCAAATTAGTGTTTAATTAATTAAAAATAAAATATGCATCACATGGACTTAAAATTATTTCCACATTGTTCTACTCTGTTCACTGAGCAAGTGGGTATTTTTATTTTATTTTTGTAATTTTTCTACACCAAGATATAGATTTTTAAAGCTAGAGATAATTTTTTGATTTTTTAAATCCATATTTATATATTTAAACATGCGGTGCCACATCAACCTACGGCGGCTCCAAAGCTCCACGCAGCGCGCTCTTAATCGACGCCGCCATCCACCTCAGCACTGACTCGGCCCGCAATTTATGTTCCGAAGCGCTGTCCGGCTTGATCTCGACCGTCCATCTGATACACACGCGATCAGACGACGTTCCGTCATCGTCCCCGATAGCCTAGCCCGAGAACCGTCCATCTTCTAGCCCTAAGATCTCTCTTATTTCTTAACCAAATTAGATGAAATTTTTTTTAAAACGCTCGTCTAGACTAGTCGATCACATCCATAAGGTGATCAAGCCATCAAATTAACTCTAAGCAAGTGGAGAATCAAAAGAGGCTCGGGAGGGGGAGAGATTTTATACCTTTGCTCTGAGAAGTGAAGCTTCAATCAGAGAGTCTTGGCACGTTCGTTGTGATCCAGAGAGCCTATGTATTGAGTCTATGATCTTGGTGTAAGACCTAGGTATGATTTCGATCACGACCGGATTTGGGTGTTGGTCTAGAGCTATGGTAGATGCTCTGTGAGAGGGGAATTTGATGGGGCTTAAGCTTCTTTCACTGTTGT
>NW_018165107.1:262790-266043 GCF_001263595.1 Phalaenopsis equestris
CCTCTATGTAGTGGTCTTAGCTAAACCCTAGCCTAGGGCTAGTGGGTTTAGGGGACCACTTACATGAGTCTCCTAAATGTATCAAGGGACCAAAGCCTAGAAGTTTAAGTTTAGGATTGTGAGTGATTGTGAGTGCAAGTGATTGCAAACGATTGCCTTAGCTTTAGACCAACACCCAGGGTCAACCCTAAGGTCCAACAATCCTAAGGGTAACTCATCTTGAGTTCCCCTATAGTGACCCCACCTACTAAGTGCTAGAGGTTAGAACCAATATGTGGAACTTCAAGTTGAGTAAAGAAGAGTGTAGAATTTCTAATGGTGAGGATTCATTGTCTAGTTTTCTAAGAATAGTCAATAGAAAAGTTCTATGGCTAGACTTTAGGCTACTAAAGAGGAAAAACTAAACCTCAACCAAAAGTGAGGTCAACAAATGAACCCCCAATAGGTGTGGTGTGCTGGGCAAGGACACCGCGCGTATTGGCATTGACTGACGAGACCAACAAAAAATAATACAAACTCCTGAGTCAATAGACCCGGAAGTATGTGTAGGATTGTGTGTGTGATTTTTTTCTGCTGGGGAATTAGCAAATGATTATTTGATTGAAATCAAAGAGTAGGGACTCTCGTTGGGGATCGGAGAGTGAATTTTGAGTTATGAAATTTCATGTATTTTTAAAGGATGGGAGTCAATACATAAGTGCTGACTCCGAGGTGGGAATTGAAATTTAGGTATCAATCCCAAAAAGAAAGGGAGTGTCAGAATTTGGGTACCGACCTCCAAAGATAGGAATCATTGTTTAGTAACTGGTTCCGAAATGGTAAATTGAAATTTAGGTGTCAATTTCAGGAAAGGAGAGTCAGAATGTAGGTACCAATCTCAAAAAATGAGAATCGGAATTTAGGTGCTGATTCAAAAATGAAAATTGAAATATAGGTACAATTCTCACAAGAGAGTGTCAGAATTTAGGTACCGACCTCGAATATAGTGAATCCAAATTTAGGTACTGATTCAAAGATGTGAGAATTGAAATATAGGGACAATTCTCAAAAGAGAGTGTCAGAATTTAGGTACCGACCTCAAATATAGTGAATCAGAATTTAAGTACTGATTCAAAGATGTGAGAATTGAAATATAGGGACAATTCTCGGAAGAGAGTTTCAGAATTTAGGTACCGACGTCGAATATAGAGTACTGATTCGAAGATGTGATAATTGAAATATAGAGACAATTCTCAAAAGAGATGTCAAAATTTTGGTACCGACCTCGAATGTAGTGAATCAGAATTTAGGTACTAATTCAAAGATGTGAGAGTTGAAATATAGGGACAATTCTCAAAAGAGAGTGTCGACCTCGAAGATTAAGGATAGGATGCCATGTTCCATTAAAGGGGGTCTCATACCAATCTTGAAGATGGGGAGTCAAAATATGGGAACTAACTCTAAGAGTCATATGAAAATAGTGTAGAGAGTTTGTAATGTTGAATTTGCAAAAATGTGTCATGTGAAAATGTTGATTTTGTTGAAGAAGATTTGTAGAGTTTTGTGGGATTTTGTGCAGAATGCGGAATTCCACGGGGATGTGAAGAGAGTTAATGCAGATAAAGATGGTTGTGTTGCCAGCACAAAGAGTAAGAAACTCCGAAACCAAGAGAATCCTCACAACAGATTCATTTTCTTTTCTTGTTGTTTTTATCACATTTAATTTTTCAAAATATGTCTTTAAAATTTTAATTTTAATTGGTTGATTTTCAAAAGAAATTTGTTTTGTTGTTTGTTCATTTGTGATTATTTTTATTTGAGTTTTATTTTGTTGTTAAAGGTTTGTTGTTTCGTTCTTTGTTCATTGAAATTCTGCACCAATGCATGGTTCGTATCTTCCATCCATCGCACAAAAATACAACTGATAAAAAGGCACATTTCTGAGAGAAATTTCCATTAATCTGCTTCAATAAAGATGTCACAGATCAAACATAGGCTAATGCCTAAGAAGATACCATATATAGTCCATGTTGAAGTACATCCAGAACATCTCATGCCATGAATACATTGTAGGCTGAACATATCAGATACATATCATGTTGTTTTTTTTTTAAAGAAAGTGAACCCTCTGACCATCTGTACCAGGTACAACGAGCTCCTGATCAAGAAGACCTTCGAAGCCATGCTCCAGGATAATAGTTCCCTTCACATGTACTTAGAGGTACAACCCTCTCATAGCTCGTACAGCAGTAGCTCTTCCAGTTCCGGGTCTGGCTGAAATCCATATAGCATTTTGTTGTCGTCCAACCTATGGAAGGTCACAGACACCCTACGGTGTCGTACCCCTGGAATGCAATGTTTAGCGACATTTGTACCGTTGCCTTTATATCTGTACCGTTGCCTTTAAGAACCAAGACTGAACCGATTAGTAGAGGAATCTCCACAGAGCCTCTGAACTCACCAGCTCCGATGATTTCAGTTTCTTTCCCAAATAAGATGTTACTTTTACTCATGAATGAGGCTGTACAAAAAAGGCCTCACGAAGTCATGGTGATCAATGTGTGGAGGAAGGAGGAATGCCTCGTCGTAGATGTTGATAATACAACTATTTGGAATGCAGGTAGAAGGTAGAATACTCCATTTGACCATTCTTTTGATCATCCAATTTATCATTGGCGGTAGTGGATCTACTTGATCATGGTTGTATCTGAGGATCCTGGGCGGATTCCCCTGTCTGTCATTTGTGAAGTTGTAGTAGCAGCCACACTGAATAGTAATCCTCCCATTCCCTTGCATCCATTTCCTCGACTCGGAATAGGTCCTTTCCATAAGTAAACATGCTCGGCCTCTGTCCCTTAGGTCAAAAATACAGTCAAGAATACTTTGTTCGTCAGTCTCTGAGAAGACTCTGGTATAGAGTTCTAATCCCTCCAGTATGTTGATGAATTTTCCCTGAACTTCTTTGTAAAATTCAAATTCTCTTTTATTTACTTTGCTTATTTTGTAGTACTCCATCGTACTAGGGGTCGGTAGCTGTCGTGGGCATTACTCCCTCTGAACATTGACAGGATCCCAAACTGGCACTTGTTGATCTAGAACACGAGACTCGACATCTAGCGGGATGTACGGCCCTGGGCTCCGTGCTACATACTGATCTGTCCTCAGTGGGACGTATGGCTCATCCATCATAAAACCTGAAGTTTGAGACCCATCGGTGCTAGAGGTATACTCTTTCAATGTACTGAATCATTGTAAATGTAGAACATTGCAATCC